>NW_024088205.1:0-3599 GCF_009730915.1 Dioscorea cayenensis subsp. rotundata
ACATAGTCGGCCAAAAATTAGAATTCCAGAGAATCCACACGGGGAATGTGGAATGTCCATAGGCCCGTGTGGAAATTCCACAGTGATCGTGGAACATCCAGCGAGGCCCGTGTGGATGCCTGATTCTAACTCTATTTAAAAGCTGTGAGCCCGATTTCAGGCATTATTTTCTCCATTCTTTCCCTAACTTGAGAGTGGGTGTGGCTAAAGTTTATAGGAGTTTTGACAAGGCTTTGGGAGTGATTTTTCCGACTCTAGACACCACGGCTCCACTTGAAAGAAGGTTATTGGGGGAGCTTAGTCGGCACCGATTCGTGAGGTGTGCCCTAAGCTTGACAAGGGGACCTTTGGAGATGACCAGACCACTCCACAAGACCATTGACACAAACACCGAGGGGGTTTTTCTATGGATTACTTGTTTTTACATTCGATTTCAATGTTAATTATAACTAGCTCCATGGAGAGCTAAAACCCCTCGTGGAAACAAGCACGCATCATCATCAAGAGGGAGAGGAGCATAGGAGAAGGAGTTGGATTGAAGATCTAGACCACCATTGCATCATCATTCAAGGCTTCATCGATCCAAGGAGATCAAGATCGTAGAGGGAGTTTTCTTGCTTCTTTATTGTCTTTCTTTTCCTTGTATGTTGTATAAGTATCCCTTGTCATGAGGGATTAACTTATTGTTGTGTTTGGATTTGGATGAACCCTAGGGCTAATCTTGTGTATGAACTTGGAATGTTGTTCTTCATTGATTTTGATGGTTGTTTGAGATTCAATCTTTCATGCTTTCATGTCTAGAATTACATGTATGGAGAGATCCGTAATTCTACTATGAGTTGTATGCGTAGATGTGACCTACTCACGTGTACTAGATCTAGGAGAGATTGAAAGGGGATACTTGTGCCTACACGCCGAGAGATCGGGTGTTGGTAGCCCTCCATTGCTAGGTTTAAGCCGAAGGATAGTAGGTTTACTCCTATTAGAGAACTCCAAGAACTTAATGCGATCATAGGTGTGTTAATCCGGAAGAGATTCCGATTGACATTCGTATGGGATCAGGGGTTAGTCACCGAGAGATTGGGGCTAATCTACTCACGAGGTCTCTTGGTCTCAATTATCATCAATGCATCTTTAACTCATCCTAGTTCAGGACTTAATGACAACCCTAGGTGGATTCCTTGTCCAAACACTACCTTCTCATGCTTGATACTCCCTTGTTTATTTACATCTGTGTGCTAGTTACCCGGCCATAGATTAGTTAGTTTATTTTTATTTTTATTTCATTTGTTCTTCATACCAAGAATTGTAGGCTAGATAATAGATGAAGGGTGAGTAATAATACTTCCTTGGCCCCGTGGAATACTACGACCCTCGTGTCACTCATAGGGGTATTACTTGGCGATCCCCGTACACTTGCGGGCGATCAATCAAGTTTTTTTGGCGCCGCTGTCGGGGACATTCAAGGAATATTAGGAAAGCTTGTAATCTATTGCTCTAGCCATTTTTTTCTTTTATTTGTACATATTACTCTTTGTATATACTTTTTCCTATTTTTGTTTAACTTTTGTTCTTTTTTTATACTCTTTTGTGCAAGGTACAATTTTCTTGGCAAATGCAAGGGGCTCGCAATTTGAATGATTCTAACTCAATTTCAGCCACTAATGTTGATGCCCATGCTGATTATATTGAAAACCAAAGACCACAAGGAAACCCTTACAGCTCAACTTACAATCCGGGGTGGAAATACCACCCAAATTTTTCATTGAATCAAGGGAAAAATCAAGAGGTTGCACCTCCTCAAGGTTCCCAAATGCCACAACCACCGCTAATAAAAAGATTTACTACAGAGGATGTGTTGGCAAAGTTCATGATAAATACTGAATCGAGATTTCGAGACGTCAACACCAAATTTGATGCCCTCACCACCGAACTTCATGCACTTGACGCCAAATGTAATGCCCGATTTGAGGCCATCGATGCCACACTTTTGTTGGTGCAAGCTTCTCTTCACAAATTAGAGAATCGGGTTGAACAATTATTCCAAGAGCGAGCAATTGAACTTCCAACCACAAGCAACAATGAAATTGAAGAGAAATATGATGGAAGGGAGGTGGTTGAGAACTTTGGTGCATTGGAGGTGAAAAAGGTAGAAGAAGTGGCACAAATATCACTTGAGCTAGCCCTTAGCATGGAAGTGACTCAAATCACCAAGCACAAAAGAGAATTATTTGGGACAATTGAAGATATGGGTAGGAGGTTGAAGCCATCCAATGACCCACCGATGCTAATGTTGGACACGTCCCCAACCAAAAACTTTTTTTCCTTGGAGGCCCAAAACGATTTTTTTGTGGGTAATTAATGGAAGATTGACATTGGTTGAAGAAGGAGATGTGGGTAGGAGGTTTACACCGTCCAAAGGATCCCACCGATGCCAAGTTTGAAAAGTTTTTCAACCATACCTATTTCCATGGAGACCGAAACGATTTTTTTGAGGAAGCTCCAAGGAAATTCAGCCGAGAATAGAATGGGAGCGGGGAGGATGCTCAAACCATCTAAGGATCCGCCCAAGTTTTAAGTTGCACAACTCTTGGCCTAAACTTTTTCCATGGAGGCCTAAAGGTACCAAGTTCTTGGTCTCCACAAGCTCACCATCCAGGAAGGTAATTCTTTTCTTTCATGGAAGTAGCTATGCTACATGTTGCCGGGAGGAACACACCCTCTTCAAGCCTCCTTAAGGTAAGAAAGAGGTACGTCGAGCTAATGACGTTAAACAAAGCGCTTCTTGGGAGGCAACCCAAGCATTCAGGGGTTTATTTTTCATGTTTTTTTGTGTTCTTTGTATTCATGTTCTTGTTATTTTTTTCGTATTTTTCTTAGAGTTGCTAATTTGAATAAGTCCATGCTCTCATTGTTTTTGTTTATCATGATCATTGTCCATGTGGTTGTTTACTTGATTTTTATTGTGGAGTCGCACTTGTTTGGGCTATCATTTTTATGTGTTAGATCGAAAATTTTGAACCATTAGTTCATGGTGGAGATGATTTTTAGAACACTTTTGTAGCCATGCCCATATGTTTGGAGAAGCAAATAAGACTTTATAACATGTTTTGAGAGCCTTATGGCCTCTATGAGGAGTGCATAGAGGCCATCAAGAAAATCCAAAAACTTTGAACTACTCTTCATGGGCTCTATGAGGAGTGCATAGAGCCCATCAAAGACCATCTAGAACTTTTTAACTAGGCTTCACGGGCTCTATGAAGAGTGCATAGAGACCATCAAGAAAATCCAGAAACTTTGAACTACTCCTCACGGGCTCTATGAGCACCTCATAGAGGCCGTGAAGACTCTTATTCTCCATGTGAACCTTGCCAACTTGTCTCTCTCCTCATTCTTCTCTCTTCTCCAACCAAGACCTAGCTTCCATGATCTACACTCTCCATGGCCGGATCTCACTAAATTACTACTCTATATCATCTCCACATCTCCTTGGGAAGTAGATCTAGTGTTCTCCTTCAAGCTCTACTCAAGTGCTCTCCATCTTTTTTGGTTTGATGCTTGTTGTGAATGAAAAATTTTCTTTTCTTTTCTTCTTGCTT
>NW_024088206.1:0-85681 GCF_009730915.1 Dioscorea cayenensis subsp. rotundata
CACGGGTAGAGCACGGGCATGCCATCTCCTTATGGTTTCCTCTGTCTAGGATTTTCCTAATTGTTAGCGAGAGCACGGATGAAGCACGGGGGTGATTTCTCCCCGTGATTACATTGGGAAAAGAATGTACTATACTTTCAGTTGAAGCATGGTCCGCGTGCTTCTTTTATGGGCGTGCTCAAGTTAAGCACGGGTGGAGCACGATCATGCTCTCCCATGATCCCCTCTAGATGACAGTTACCCTTTTCACTTTGAAGCTTCAAGAAGAGCACGGTCTAAGCACAGTTGTGCTTATACCGTGCTGAGCCCCAAAAGTCCTTTTTAATGCCCAGATTTAGGGTTTCTCAACATCTCTTATTCGGGAGTTTTCTTCTCTAGCAGAGGAACCTTTGAAGGAATGATGATCAGTCGCCACCACTTGAGCTAAGGAGGCTAAGGGTGAGTTAGAGATGTTGGAGGAGTGGAGTTGCCCATTCCATGGAGCTTTTGAAGTACATTTAATGAGATTATGTAAAGAGGGGGAAGTCTAGATGTCTCTATTCTTTATGCTTGTTATTCTCTCTCACTTGTATGAATTCATGAGGGGCTAACCATTCCACGGTGCCCCGGGATTGTGAACTCTATTGTTTTTGATACTTTGACTACTTAAGTTCTAATGCCTATGGAGTTCTGTTCTTTTCTTGTGTTTATTTATGTGTTTGCAAAACTTGGCATGTGTGGATTACTGTAGTTGTGATTACCTGGAGTAGTTGCAAAACTTGGCCTGTATGAAGCTTATAGTTATACTTGCAGAACTTGCCGTATTTGATAGCCGTAGATGCAACACTGCTCTTGATCACCACAATGATCTTAAAATGTACCCTGCTAGGCATTAGACTCAAGTCAGTATGATAGGCACTTACAGATCATCCCGAGGCATTGTCCTCCTGCTATCTACACTCAACACTAGTCTACTTAGCTCTTTCATCCTTTGTTCTTATTCTTGTAGTAGTTAATACCTTCATCACCCTTTCAGTTGACTAGACATTAGATGATCAACTAGTACTAAAAGTCCAGTCTCTGAGGTTCAACAACCCTATTCCCTTATGGGGTACCACTTTATTACTTGTAACGATCCATACACTTGCGGTGAGTACATCAAGTTTTTGGCGCCGTTACTGGGGACTGGAAACTTTTAGGAAAATTAGGATTTTGGTGTTGTATTTTGTTTATATTGTTTATATCTGTGAATATCTCTTTTGTTTGTTTGATCATTCATCTTATCTTTTCTTTACTTATTTTACTTTTGAATCGTGAGCTGGTTTTACCTCAACTTATTTTGTGAAGGAACATTTGTATGACCCGAGGGAGTACTTCAACTCCATTGGCAAGTCCCGATCCTGAAGTCGAAAGAAATTTTCAAAGATGATTGGGGCAAGCCAACCTAAACAAAGCCGGGTCTGTGAATTCAGTATTGAGGTAAATCAAGGGAAAGAAATGGCCGGGAATCATTAACAAAGAATATCTGATTTTGCTCGACCAAACTTGGAAGGAGTGGGGTCTAGTATTGTTCATCCTCCTGTTGTAGTGAATAATTTTGAGTTGAAACCTAACTTCATACAGATGGTGCAGCAGATGTGCTAGTTTGATGGGTTTAAGGACGAAGACCCGTATGAGTACTTAAAGAATTTCTTGGAAATCTGTGACACTTTCAAGGTAAACAATGTATATGAGGATGCTGTTCGCTTTAGACTCTTCCTATTCTCAGTGCAAGGAAAGGCCAAGCAATGGCTAAATTCCTTGCCACAAGGGTTTATCACCACATGGAAGCAGATGGCAAAGACTTTTCTCACACGATATTTTCCTTCTGTGAAGATTACCAAGTTGAGGAGTGATATCTCCTCCTTCCTGCAGTTGGAATATGAATCCATCTACGACACTTGGGAGAGGTACAAGGAGATGTTGAGGAAATGCCCACAACATGGAATAGTGGAATGGATGCAAATCCAAATTTTTTACAATGGGCCGGACCGCACCACTAAGCAAATGCTTGATGCAGCCTCAAGTGGGTCTCTATGTAGCAAACGACCAAGTGCCACATATAGTTGATCGAAGAAATGGCAAGCAATGGCTATAAGTGGAGTTCTGAAAGGAACAAACTGGGAAAGGCTGCCGGTATATATCAAGTGGATGCCGTTACTACTCTTGCTGCATAGGTTGAAGCTATCACAAAGAGGTTGGACAACATGCAGTCACTCTCTCAGGCTTCAGGATCTCCTTGTGATGGTTGGAGTTTGATAAGTGTTTGAGTAGACATATTTTTTTTTATATGTTTTACATGCTTTGAGCATCATTTTTACCATGGTTTATGTCTCATATAGTGTATTTAGTGTTCTTTTGTGCAATTAGGTTGTGAATGCCTTGAAGGAAGAAAAAGGAGCAAATATAGGTTATAAAGACACTTTGGGAGTTTTTTTGTGACCTAAGGATCAAGACACAAGAGGAGCTCATGTACATGGAGGTGTGTATCAACTTCCAAGAGAATTCAAGCCAATTTGTGAGTTGGAAGGGCACAAAGGCAGTCACACACCCATGTCCCTACTTGTGTGAAGAATGCAAGAGCTTCTAAATGATGATTCAATGATGAAAAGTCTTACAACCTACCACGTGGATGTGTGCCCGACCTTGTGGCCTCAAGAGAAGAATATGTGAGTCGTGTTCGTGAAGAGTACTGTAGTAAAATACTATACCAAAAATACTGTTCACGCGACCGTGTGAGAATTCCACGCGATCGCGTGGGAATTTCTGCACCTCAAGCGAGCATGTGAAATCTCACACGGTCACGTGGAGGCACGTGACATACGTGGTTTAGGATTATAAATTGTCCTTTTGCCTTATTCTTTGGAGACGTTTTGCTAGCAATTCAAGGGCAAGGCGGCTAGGGTTTCAAGAGGAGGTCTTTGGTGAATTTGAGGGTGTTCTTCACCAACTTTGATAGATTATTTCTCCGTCATAGCATCGAGGGGGCTTTCCACAACCTAGCTTCGGAGAGGGATCCTTCAAGACGTTGAGCGGCCCATCAAGGCCATCAACACGAATTCAAGGGTGTTTTATTCCATGGTTTAAATTGCTTTTTATTGCATTATTCTTTACTTTGTAACTTGCCCCATGGAGGGCTAAACCCTAGTAGGTATTTGGGTGTGTGAACCCTAGGATCTTATCTTTTGTATTGGCTTACTTTATGTTTTCTATTAATTCCGAGTTTATTTGAGTTTTAATCTTGTTTTCTCATTGCTTGCATGTCGTATTGATCTTTGTGATTGATTGGTAATGCATGATTTGTTGCCTTGGTGAGAGAGAGGTCTCCATTAGGGTTAGAACTCCAAGATTAAAGAGGGTTGAGAGGGTGAGTCATGAGATAGTGGAGTGTCCTCTTTCCCCTTCGATGAGTGCTTCCTATCACCGTATTCCCCAAGCGTTATGCAACCATATTTGGTGTGAGACGTGAGATTGAGAGATTTCTCCGTCGGGACCTTGTAGAGGGTTAGGGATCTTTCGCCTAGAATTAGGGTTAGGTTTATTATTAGAAATCGGTTGCACTCCTAGGTATCTATAGAGTTTATTGCGGTCATATGTGGTGTGAGGTATTGAGATTGAGTGATTTCTCCACCGGGACCTTGTAGGGGACTAGTATTGGTGGCATAGAGGTGAGGACCAATTATTCTTGGATTACCTAGACTCATCTAACTCGGTTTAGGAACATTTAGTAAGTCTTACACTTCATGTTTAGATCCTTGGAGGAGCATTACCCGGATACCTCATTTTTATTGATTGAGATCTCCCTTGTTTTCTACTTTCCCTTTTACTTGCTTGCGTTATTCTTATATTGTAATTAAATTTATTTCATCACAATCTAGATTCCCACTAGATAATTGAGAAGTGGGTACTACTAATATTTCCATTCCCTGTGGATTCCACTATCCATCTCACCGAGTATTATATTACTTTGACACCCGTGAACTTGCGGTACACACATGCAAATTGGTCTTGTCAGGGTTCTTATAGTGAACCTAGTGGTTCTTCCTCTTTTGATATGGGTAGTGGGCAAGCTGAGCAAGTTGATTTTGTTGGGTAGAACAGACGTTATCTGAACAACCCATAAAGTGGCACATATAATACGGGGTGGAGGAATCACCTGAACTTTTCTTGGAGCCAACCCAGACAAGGGCAAGTGTCACAACAGCCTAGACCTCCTCAACAAGGTGTTCTGTAGACTCCTTCTCCATCGGGACCTTCTAATGAGCTTATAGTTTTGTTGATCCAGTATATCAAGGACAATGAGATCCGTCACTCAGGGCATGAAGAAATGATGAGAAACACCAATGCCACAGTTAGGAATTTAGAGCATTATATGGCTCAATTGTCAAAACTAATTGAGGAGAGACTTTCAAGTTCTCTTTCTAGTAATACGGAAGTTAATCCTAAGGAGTCTCTAAAGGTCATAACATTGATAAGTGGTAAGCAACTTCAGAGCCCTATTTTGAAGAAGACCATTGTAGAACCTAATGAACGTCAGTCAGAAGCTAGGCAGTCCGGGATTATTGATTTTGAGACCACAGCTGACATTGAGAAGAAAGGAGAGATAAAGGGAGAAAATGAGTTACCCAAGTACCAACCCAAGCTTCCTTATCCTGTGAAAGCAAGAAAGGACCTACAAGAAGAGCAATAAAAGAAGTTCATTGACGTGTTCAAGACCTTGCACATAAATGTTCCATTTGTTGAGGCTCTTGACCAAATGGCAAGGTATGCAAAATTTTTGAAGGAGCTTCTCACAAAAAAGAGAAAGCTTGAGGAAGTATCTTCTGTGACACTGAGTGAAGAATGCTTATCCCTAATCACCAACAAGCTCCCAAAGAAAGAAAAAAGCCCCGGGGGATTTATCATACCTTGCACTATTGGAGGGCTTGTGGATGAGAAAGCTTTGGCCGATCTTGGGGTGAGTATCAACTTGATGCCCTATAGAAATTTCCAAAAACTAGGGCTTGGGAAACCAAAGTCTACGATAATGACACCATAGTTGGCCGACAGATCCATCTGCTAACCAAGAAGAATAATTGAAGATTTTTTGGTTAAGGTGGACAAGTTTATATTTCCCGTAGACTTTGTGATCCTTGATATTGACGGAAATCTTGATGTCTCCCTTATTTTAGGAAGACCATTCTTGGCAACCTTAAAAGCCCTAATTGATGTCAAGGACGGTCGAATGTCACTCCTAGTAGGGAACGAAGAAGTGATCTTTAGGCTTGGAGACTCAATGAGACACACTATGGATTTTGATGATACTTGCTATTATGTTGATGTTGTTAATGATTTTGTCTTTGAGTATGTGCAGGACACCTTCATGAAGGATGAACTATCAGAGCTATTGGAAAATGACTCCCTATGGCTGATGAATCGAAAGAGTTGGTGGAAGAAGTATGTTACCAAGATGTGGTATTTGCGGGACCTCCCTAGCCTCATGACCCATTAGAAAAAAGTTCTCCTATGCCAAGAGGTGGTGAAAGAAAGTAATCCTGAGAAAGAGGAAACCACCCACCCCACCAATGGAAGTAACACGGTCACCTTTTCTGAATTTTAGTGAGATCAATCTAATTAATAACTTAGCACCATATGCATACAATTGCTTTTTAGGTGGCCATGAGAGGTCTCGATTCCACAAACCCCCTTGAAGCATAGGTACGTCAAGCTAGTGATGTTAAAAATATGCTCCTTAGGAGGCAACCCAAGTGTTTGTTTCATTTCTTTTAGTTACTTTTGCCCCTCTTCGGGATTTTGAAATGATTTGTAGCTGTGAAATTCTTTTCCTTTTGACCTAGTTTTGAAGTGTTGTTTTTTCAGCAATTGTTTATTTCATGGCTTTCTCTCATGTTTGTTGTGTCTCCTTGTAAAATTTAAGGGAGATTTCTAGGTTTTGGATGTTTCAGGCTGAGCACGGGTAGAGCATGGCCATGCTCATGCCATGGTTTTCTAGGTTATTATCTCGAGAAGCATTCCAGGGTGAGCACGTGGTGTGCACGATCATGCTTATCAGTGAGCACGATTTGCCTAGCACGACCATGCTTTATAGGAGGCATGGGCTAAGCACGACTGTGCTCCTTTCCATCCAGTTACCCTAATTAGCACGTGAGCACGCTTGTGCTTAGGGCGTACTCGAGGGAGTGACTGGTCAGCTTCTTCTCTCTCTTTTAAAAACCTAGCCACCACCGGCCGTTTCTTCTCACCGTTTCTCATGTGCCTCTCTTTTTTGCTTGTAGCACTTGTTTTCTCGAGAGTTTTTGCCGGTGCTCGCAATCCGTTCATCGTTTTCTCTTCACTTGATCACGTGTCTATCTCGACTCAAGCAAGCTCATCAGTTTCAATTGAGACCTTGGTTCAAACGATTTCATGCTCCCTTTAATTGTAAGTGCTTTTTGTACATTGTTTGGGCTTAAAATGAATATACTTTCTTGATGTCGATGTCCCCATGAGCATGCTAGTCTTTAGGGCTTTTTGGGGAAGAAGATCGCCCCGAAAATTAGTTGTGCTATCATTTTTTCAGAGTTTAATAGGGGCAAGAGCACGCCCCTGCATCCCAGAAGAGCACGGTTAATGCTCTCCTAGCACGACTATGTTCCTCCTAAATTCTTTGATTATTGAACTAATTTGAGCTATTTCTTCTACTGATCATGTAGAGAAAACACACCTCGTCTGGGCCTTCATCGTCAAAGAGGCCTCGATGCCAGGAGCCGGTTCGTCCACTGACTTGACACCTGCCTTCCATTCTCAGGTGCACCAGGACCGTTACACATTTCTTTCTCGACGTCATTTTGGTGAATTGAGGGAGATGGATTGGGATGTGGTACATGAGATTGGATTGGAGGATGAGGTCCAACAAATCTTAGTACATGGGCTTGGAGACAGCTCTTCATGATTACCGATAACTCCTTCCAGCAGTTGGCGCTCGAGGTGTTGGCTACATTTGAGTTGTCCCGCGGTACAGTAACTTTTTATCATGGGGACTCAATTCAGTTTCAAGTAAATGGTACATTGCGGTGGATGAGTCTCACTGAGTTCTCCATTCGACTGGGAATTTTTGAGGCGAAGTTCACTCGAACTCCTGCATATGATTAACTACTGATTTCCCGACTAGTTAGAGAGTCTCAGGAGGATGCTTGGAGGAGACTTAGTACTGACCCCACCTATGACCCGTGTCAGTCTAAGGCTTCCACACTCCACTCGCATACCCTGAGGTACATTCATTTTTTGCTTAGCCACACTTTGACAAGTCAGGGTGATAGTACGAGAGTAGTTAGCTGACGAGATTTCGACTTCCTGCTGTCTATGCTTGACGGGTTTCAGATGTATTTGGGGTATGAGGTGGCCATCTCCATTGCCCATCAAGGGATAGACCCTCGGATTGGGTCATTCTATGTGGGCCCATATATCACTAGACTGATCTGGGGGATGGGCATCCTTGAGGAGACTGACCGTATTTGAGTGGTAGGAGGAGTAGCCCCCATGTCCCTTGAGACCTTGAGGTCGATGGGGATGCTACAACGGGTTTACACCGCACGAGGGTCTGAGTACCATGTGCGACGCCCTAAGGATACTACTGCTACCCCTGCTCCTCCTCCTCCTATTGCTGTTGCTTCTCCACCAAGACCCTCGTGTACCTCCTCTATCCACATTGATCAAGTTGTGTGTTTTGCCTCAGCATTTCGGTGGCTTTTGTGGAGTGTCACCAAGATTGCCGAGCACTTGATGATGCTATTTTTAGTTTTTAGTATTGGGACTTGTATTTCTTTTCATATTTTCTCAGACTTGTATGCGTTCAATTAGTAAGGGCACTCCCAACTAAACTGACATTTTGGTTTGTTTATTTGATGTACTTTCCTTCCGCATTTTCAGTTTGTTATATTATAGTGTTTGGGCTATTGAGCTCCACTTATGCGTCTCTCGTCTCATCTTAGGAATGGTTGTGGTGGATTGGCTAATGGAATGCACGTTGAGAGTTGAAACATCACTCTTCGTGTTTAGGAAAGTCATTCAAACCTTCCTCTTTATTTCGGTTCTCAATCTTTAATCTTTACTGTCTACATTTGTACATTGAGGACAATACACCATTTAAGTGAGGGGGAGGTTCATGTTTCATTTTTAGGGGCGATCGCATGACTTAGGATGATCTATGATTGTTATTGATAGAATATCTTAATTTAGGGGGGATTGTGTGTGTTAAGGTCCTTATTATGAGCCAAATTGTTTGCTCATTCTTGTGTTGGAAACCTAGATCAATCATCTTTACCTGAGTTGTTGAGTAACTTGTTTGGGTTAAATTTTTGTGTGAGACTTCTTTTCTTTTCTTTTTTAAAAAAACTGGAAGGTTGGATTCCTTGTGGAATGCCCTACCGTCTGCTTCTTTTATTTTGTAAATAGTTGGTAGAAAGAGATATCACCTTGAAAGTGTGAAAGCCGCTCTTGAGTAGTCAAATTCTGGGTATTACAAGTGTACATTTAATGACTTACCATGAGAAAGGGTTACCTTCAGGGTCTATGAAGCTACTACCTAGTTAGTTTAGTAAGAATTCAAGTCTTTGTCCATTTTGTTTACCTAGTGGAACATGGAACACTCAACACAAGGGTATACACACTTATTAGGTTTTTAAAACAAGAGTGGGGTTTTTATTTGAGCAATTGTTATCTTGCCCTTAACTGCCTTTGATCCCTCTAAACTTTAGTGTTTTCTATTTGATGCAATCAGAGGTCATACACTCATCCTTCCATTTATATTGAGTTAAAATTGCTTGAGGACAAGCAATGATTCAAGTGTGGGGGTATTTGATTAGTGCATTTTATATCATAGTTTGCATATCTCCAGTGCACTCCTTCACTTGTTTTTTTTCGCGCATTTTGTCTATAAATGATGCTATTCTGGGTATGTTTATCTCTATTGCAGTTTTTAGGCCTTATAACACACATGGAATGAAATCAGTGTCAAAGCCAACCAATGAAGGCAATTCTTCTAAATGTCTAATGCAAGCGTGGGAAGAGCATGAGCGTGCCATCTCCCCATGGTTTCTTTTGTCTGGGATTTCCTTGATTGTTAGTAAGAGCACGGGTGAAGCACGGGGTGCTTTCTCCCTGTGATTACTTCGGGAAAAGAATGTCCTATACTTTCAGGGGAAGCACGGTCCGCGTGCTCCTTTCATGGGCGTGCTTAAGCTAAGCATGGGTCCCTTTCATTTTTTTTTTTGTGTTGTGATCTTGTAGCTGTTGTACTCGCATATTTAATTGTTTAGGTTTTTGGTATGCATGTATTTGAACTTGTAGTTGGTATTAAAGTTGCCTGTCGTGTTCTATATGTCTGATTTTATTTTATAGGGTTGCCAATTTTCTCGTTAAAATGGATTTTAGACTGATGGGTACCACATTTATCTCGGTAAAAGGGGTGTGTGTGACATTCAGGATCTAACTCGACAAGGTTATCAACACCTCTTGATCTTAGCATACCGGGAATAACCTGCTACAAAGAAAAATAAAATAAAAAAGATTGCAAACCAAAATTAGGGGAAAAAATAAAAATAAAAATAAAAAATGTCTAATGTAACCAAATTGCAGATTTAATTAATATCAATAAGCAAAGTCTCTTGCAATGGCTAGAAAAACTTGATGTGTACCGCAAGCGCTTGGATTGTTCAAGTAGTAAATAAAGCACATGGATCTTTCCATGAGAACTTTGCTGCTAACTACCAAGTTCTTGCAATTAGGGTTATTTAGGTGAATCGATATGTATGTGAATTGTGAAAATAAAAAGTAATAAAAACTAAAACTAACAAATTTAAAGCTACCAACGGCTTAGGTGATTAATTCAGATTACAAGAGCTTGTAGGATTAAGATTTACCACAATGATAGATATAAGATTTTGTATTGACTTTTTTTCATTTAAGTTTAATTGCTTTGAAGGTGGAATATCCTAGGATATCACTATTTTTTTTTTTCAGAATATAGTAGGGTATTTAATTTAGAACGACTCCTACTTTTGTGGTAATTAAATCTAATTAAATCTTTTAAGTTCTATGACACCCACTAATCCTCAAGAAATCATAATCTAGGATTTCAGGTTCAATTGTAGGGTTTCAAATGCTTTGGTTCTCCCCTTAGTCCTTTCTTTAGTGTCTAAAATCATGCAAATATGATTGTCCAACTCATTCACAAGCATTAAGTACCACAAAATTGAATCAAAAGAAAATAAAGATTAATACAAAAATAGAAGTTAATACATCATCAATTATATAAACAATAAGCTAATCATAATACTAGAACAAAAGATGTACTCGCTCATGTTCGATGTATAAATTATCAATAAAATAGAAGCCAAACAGTTTAGATCAATTATAAATCAAAACATGAAACTAATCAAAGTAAAAGAAAGAAGAAACTCTTGATCCTTTATGCGTGATGTTCTTGTAGATTGATGAATCTCCTCCCTTGATTTTTGTCCTTTTTCTCCTTTTTGATAACTTTAGATGATCCCAAGCCTTTAGAGAAATTGTACTCTTCTTATCATAGGCAAAAGATCCCTTGAAAATCCTTTTCTTGGCCTTATAAAGAGGATGTCTGAATTAGGGTTAAGATGGGGGCAAATATCCACGGCTATGTTAGCTAGCACTGGTCGGTTGTGCTTCATTTAGGGTTTTAGTCTTTTGAATTTCTACACCAAGATCCATGGGTGTGGTGGCTACCATAGGTCACTCACGTTTTGTATTAAAGTTGAACTTCACTTATCTGCATGCAAACTATGAGGAGAAGTAACTTTAATTGAAAGAATGAAACTCAATTAAAAATATAGGGAAAGATGCATGACCAACGAAAAAAATGAAACTTAAATCTACTACAAATATACTATAATTTAGCTTCAAGTGTGCCCAGTTCATATCAATTGACTAATTAATTAAATTTTATTAAATATTTACTGTAGTTTCAAGTGAGCCAAGTTCTCCATCAACTGAATCATCATCATTAGAAGAATTGGATTGAAACTGGTGAATAAGGATGAAATACATATCAACTAGCTTCGTTTTTCTTTTCTTTTTTTTTTTTTGAAGGATTTTTAAATTTATCAAGGTATGAGGATATTTTGTAAATTTCAAAAATACACTTCCATTTGAATAGTTTATGTTTAAAATTCCAGTGGGATATTTTATTAAACGCTATTAGTTTCATTTGATTTTATATTTATGATATAAGATATTATGTATTTTGAGGTCTAGCAACAAATGATGATAAATATTCACAAAAAAATTCAAACAATAATTGTGACATCTATTTAACTTTAGTTATTATCTGTGACGATAGGAATGCCACCGTTTGGTTTAAAGATTTCATTTACGTCACTAATTATTAAAATTTTCTTTCTATTTTGTGGGAATAAGCATATAGCCTATTTGTCACTTTTCATCACACCGGCGTCACTAATTGTTAACAATATTTAGTGGCGATTATACCAATATCACTATTAATTAAATATTTATAGATATTTTATGCCATTCACCAATTCTTATGAAATCCTCATTTTTGTGAGGAATAGTTGAACAATTAATTGAGCTCATATTTCATGATGATCCATACATCTGGTGGTGATATTATTAGATAGCAGTTGATGAAAAATACGTCACCTGTTAGTATGGCATACTTCATGTCATCATGAATGGTTAATTTTTTGCTCATATTTCATGATAATCCATGTTATTTAGTGATGTTATCTTTTTAATAATGAGAAACAAAAAACATATTACCTATTGTGTTTTACTTTATGACCATAAGTTTTAGATCGTCACAGTATATCTTTAGCGACATGGAAAAGGTGACGACCACTGTGACGACATAAAAACGTCATGAAATAATATGCATGGTGAAAATTGGAGATTTTATGACATTAGTGGGTGCGCTGCTAATTGTCAAATGTTGTAGTGTACTTGAATTAACATCAGTCCAATAAGCTTTGTTAAGAAAATTGTGTAGGCAATGGATAGGCTTGAAATGCGTTAATGCACATTTTTCTATAAGTGTCATTTGCCCTTTCTATTAAAATTGTTGTAGGCTGTTTGAATGCAAATAGTTTTAATGGATATGACATGCCTTTGGTTTTCTACACCCAACACTAGTGAAGAGAAATCTAAATCAAATAAAAGGAAATTTAGTTTGTTTCGAAAGAAAGAATTTTGTGCACTATTTTGTTGTTTTCTATTATATCTAATAAGTAATAATTTTCATTCCTATATATAATTTGGGAAAGGATATGTTTTTTAAAAGATACAACTCTTTGAATTAATATCTTACCAGTTAAACACGAATAGATGTGACTTTTTAAAAACAACTATTTGATAAAATACATCCTTTATAAAGCATATGGTAATCTATAATAGTGTTATCTTTTGAAGAGAAATTCAAATTTGAACAAAAAATTTAATAATAATAATAATAATAATAATAATAATAATAATAATAATAATAATAATAATAATAATAATAATAATAATTTGTCCTCATCACAAAAATTTTATGACAAGCTCTTATATTGTTTTGAACCAAGTTACTACTGCTAATGCCCAATGTTGGTGTTTGTTATTTAGGGACATCGACAATGAGTTCAATGTTTGAGCCTTTGAGAGCTTGCAGAGCAATGTTGTTAGGATCATAAAGTCTCATAAAAGTCTATGATAGCTATTTGAATTGTGGGTGAAACTTGAGCTTTTCATATTGAGTGCTTAATCTATAATAGCTTTAGTATTTAATTGGACATTCTTTTGAGTATGAACTTGACAACTTGTAGAATTTTACTTGTTTTCATACTTAATTATTAATTCACCTCATTTATGAGTTAGTACAACACAAATTGCACATGATTCGCCTTGATCGGCCTCTTGAACACTTAGAGAGGATAGTTAAGTTTGTTTGTTTGATTCATTGTCGTGGGAAAAAAAAGGAAAGAGATACCACCTTTGAATTGTGAAGCTAATCTTGAAAAGTTGGATACTTGTATGCCCTAATGAGAGAAAGAGCTACCTTTTAAGGATGTGTGAAAACTACCATTTTATCTTTTGTCAAATATAGTTTCGGCATAAGTGGTTAAAACCACAAGTGTTAACGTTGTTGTGTTTATAAATAATCCATTCTTTGTTAGTATGGAATCTTATCAATTTAAATCATTCACACAGACATGGAACACTTTGAATAGGGCTACCTTACTTTGTTGCAATTGATAATGAAGAATTCCACTTGTCATTTTCGATCTACTTTTGAGAATGTATGTTTTGAAAGTTTGAGATTGAGCACTTATCTTTTTTTTTATCATCTTTTGTTTGAGGACAAACAAAAAGCTTAAAGGGGGTTATTTGATAAGAGCTCTTTCGTACATTTTATAATGTTGTGAGGCCGTCATGGCTTTTATGTTGCTACCAGTGAGCTCATGCTGCCGTGGCTTGATCTCGGCAGTGGTAAGTGTAGGCAACGGGTGTTGTGAGTTGTCATAATGCCCGTTGTGAGTCGTGGTGCAGCCTTAGTTCAGCAACTTACTTTGTTCTACCTAAAACAAAAATAAAGGTGATTGTGAACAAAAGAATGAAATTTCATACTAATGAGATGCTAAAAAAGTACAATTTAATGCTAAATGCAGTGTAAACGATATAGAAAATATGATCAGTTTAACACTTATTAGAAATCCTAGAGCTCAATGCAATCGTGCGAGGATAGGAGTATGATAGATTCACTTCCACCTTTAGCATAGAATTAGACACAAGGGAGTCTTGAGAGAGCACTTAGTGTGATTTGATTTCTTTTGATCCATTTAGCTATGGTTTAATCTCTGTTGAATTACAATCATCTTTATCATTAATTTCCCAAGTGAAGTCAATCTTGGCACAACTTTATCCATCATTTTTAGTTTCTTATTTCCTCTAATTTAGTCCTTGATTTCTTTTATTGTTTTCTTTTGAAATTGGAATTGAATTTGTTATTTGGTTAGCTAGCGAAGATAGAGGTAGTACTTCTATTATCTACTCTCTATGGATTAGACCTTGCCATTTGCATGTATTACTTTGATTGACACTTACACTTGCGTGCACACTCATTCAGTCAATCATGCTCGTAGTATGCACATTTCATACCTTTATATAGATACCATATATCTTAAATAACCATGGGTAATTTCTAAAAATTAAGTAGAATATGGAAATAAATGATACGAGCCTTTGATACACTAAGTAAACATACATATAAAGTACCAAACAAAAAAGAACTATTGTTGTTAAATTATCAACTAAAATTATATGAAACCACTTAGAAATAGTTTTTTTATAAGAAATACGGGTGATATGCCCCTTGCATATCCACAAGTGCACGGGTCACAAAAAGTAGTATAATGTACCCAAAAGATCAGGTAGTTGAATCCACAGGGACCAGTAATTTTCTAGTATTGATTACACTTCCAATATCTAGCCTAATCAAAGATTGGGGTAAAGCCTTTTTTTTTTTTTTTTTTGGGAAAGAGCTACAGAATAGCTATTTATTTAAGAGAAATAAAAGTTCAACAACAACACAAGTAAAAGGGCAAAGCCCAAGAAACTAAAAACACTCTCTAATAAACAAAATAACACAGAGACAAAGAAAAACAAGAACCAGTTAGGGAAAACAGGAGCCAAGAGTGGAAATTTTTAGAAAAATAAAGCTAGCTTGGTCGACTATCTTCATTAGCCATCTTGGCTTTTGCCCTTCCTTGATGAAATAGTAATAAAAATCTATCTTTGGTTCCTTGATTCACTAAATTGAAAGCTATCCTATTCCCCGAGTGATGAATTAGATCAATAAAAGGATTGTTCATAAATTATATGCACTGTCTGAACTCATTAAGCAGGTTGGAGGACTGGCACTAAAAAATATCTTGATCCCTTTGAGTTTGATCCCCTTGAGTTAGTTTCCAAAGATCACTAGAACTGATAGAAATGTTAGAACATCTTCCATTCCATTTTGTGATTTTCCTAGCTGCCATTATGAGCGCAATTGCCTCCATGTCTACTATCTGGTTTACCATAATGGGCAAAGATCCTGCAAAAAGAATTTGGGAATTAGCATCTATGATAATAAATCCTACTTCCCCTTTACCTATTTGATCGTTCTAGGCTGCTGTAGGAACAATTCCTAAGGAAACCATAGCCAGTATGTTCTACATCAAGTAGTTTAACATCTTAAAGCTCTGTGGAGGGACCTTGAACTCTTTCATGTGAACAATTGCATCGTTGGCAATTTGATAATAGTTTGGAGTTTTTTATTGAAGATGAGAGAGCATCTGGATTTTCAAATGTTCCATATAGTAGTAGCCATAAGAGAAGATTTTATTTTGGAATTGCCAGAATCATGGAATTCAAGCCATTCACCTCTACCGCTATTTTCATTGAGATAGACCTTCAAACCAATGATCTATTCCACCCAATTCCCCAATCCTTTACTTTTAGGACATAATCTACATAGATGATCTGATGTTTCAGTAACCAACCCGCATAAAACACATTGATCTGGATGACCCAGGTTTAGCCGATACAAGAATCATAGGTTTTGACTTTGCCTTGAATAAGAAGCCAAATGAATGTTTGATCTTAGGAGCCACATTCAACTTCCAAATATTATTTTAACCAATCTAGTGCTGATTGCTAGCTTTAGTGCTATTCAGAAAATTATAGATAGAAGTTGAAATCCGATTGCTATTAGTCATTGGATACCACACCTAGTGGTTATTGTCTTTTGGAGTGATCTTACAATGACTAAGTAAGGGAGAAAACTAGATAGAGCCAAAAAACAAATTAAGAAGTTGAAAATCCCAAATCAATATTGATAATAAAATCAGTGAGGTGGAAGTTTTCAAAATCTAAATTCATATTTAGAAACACTAGTTTGAAAGTGATTGGAATCTCAAAAATCCAAGGATGGTATAAGACAGAGGTAAGCAAGGGGTTAATGCAATTAATCCACAAATGAGGTTGTATAATATGAGTAGTATTGCATAAACCCTTGAAAAAAACAGAACAATTAGGAGGGGTCTAATGCAGCCATAAATTGTGGTTGCCATATTTAGCTATAAGAATATCGACCCAAATAGCATTTTGAAAGTTAAGGTAATTAAAAAGATTCTTATCTATTAGGGAGTGTTTAACCAACAAAAGATCTCTGATTCCCAAACCCCCCTCAGGTTTACTCATAGTGATAGTATTCCAATTAATCGAAGGGATGCCAATCCCATTGCCATTGTTAGACTAGAAATATTTCCTAGCAATTTGGGATAATCTATTCAAAATAGAATTATGAATAGGATAAATTGAGAGGTAATAGATTGGGGTGGCCATCAAAACACTTTTAATGAGCTCAGCCTTACCAGCCTTAGACGTGCTTGGCTTATTCCAAGTAGCAACAACAACATTAATAGAATCTATCATAAAGGTAAACAGCATATTGGCTAAATGTTTTTGAGAAATGGGGACACCTAAATATTTGAAAGGGGTTTTGCCAATATGGAATTTGAGGATGGGGCAGATGTTGTTTGAAACTTTGTTGTTGAACCAATTGGGAAAGAAAATCTTAGATTTGATAGGATTAGGCATTTGACCAGTCAAATGAGCATAAAGGTTGAGACAAAGATTAGCATTTCTAGCTACTTTCCTGGAGTCTATGGTAACAAGTATGAGATCATCGACATACATGAGATGATTGAAATTGTATCTCAAATTGCTGCAATAACCCAGGATCAGATTAAGCTGCTTTGCATACTTGAGAATGGCAGTTAAATTTTGGGCCACCAAAATAAAGAGATAGGGAGAGATTGGGCCACCAAAATTCCGATGATCTCCCTATCAAATGAGGATAATGGTTGAGATAAAGATTAATATTTCTTGCTACTTTCCCAGAGGTTGTGGTAACAAGTATGAGATCATCGACATACATGAGGTGATTGAAATTGTATCTCAAATTGTTGCAATAACCCGGGATCAGATCAAGCTGCTTTGCATAATTGAGAATGACAATTAAATTTTAGGCCACCAAAATGAAGAGATAGGGAGAGATTGGATCTCCCTGTCTCACCTCCCTTGAAGGACTAAACCACTCAGTAGGGGTGCCATTTATGAGAAGAGAAAAGGAAGTAGAATGAAGGCAAGCCTTGATAAAAGAGACCCAAATGCTAGGAAAATTCATTCTAACCAAAGTGGCAAAAATAACATCCCAGTTTAGGGTGTCATAAACTTTCTTGATATCCACTTTGATTAACATCCTTGGGGGGATGGTTTTGTCTTGATTGAGGGAGTGAAAAAGTTCTTGAACCATGATTATATTATCCACTGGAGAATGACCAGAGATAAAACCGCATTGTTCTCTATCAATCAAGTAATCAATAACATTCTTAAGGCGATTGGCAAGAATTTTGGTAATAATTTTATATGAAACATTGCAAAGAGAAATTGGGTAAAAATCCGAAGCATTTCTAGGGTACTCATTTTTGGGAATTAAGGTAATAAAAGTCCTACCCCAGGCTTTAGGCATCATATTGTGAAGAGAAAAATGATTGATGGCTGCGAAGAGGTGGTCTCCTAAATTATCCCAAAAGTATTTATAGAACTCTACATTCAAACCGTCAAGGCCAGGGGACTTCCCTCAAGAAAAGAGGGTCTTATAGATTTCATCCTTGGTAATTGGTTTGTTTAAGGAAAGAACCTGATCAGAAGTTAAAGTGTGGAGATCATCAAGAATGGCTTCTAAGATGTGATAAAAAAAGGTTACTAGCCTCAACCGTTCAAAGCCTAGAGAAGTGATTAATCAGAATGTTATCAATGGGCTATCTGTCAGTGAAGGTGTTACCCTCGCCATCCTTTATGCTTGAGATAAAATTTTGGTGTCTACGAATCTTCACACTTCTATGAAAAAATGAGGAATTCATATCCCCACCACTAATCCAATTCAATCTAGATCTTTATACCCGTCTGTTATGATTTTGTCTCAGTAAGGCTTTGTATTTATTATGGAGAGATCTAGAAACAGAAGGATATGAAATAGGGTTGTTTAAATCATTGACCTCTAAAGCCTGGAAAGAGATAGGATAACAATAGGTAGAAGCAGTGATGAGAAGTAGCGCCCCAGACTAATCCCCTAGTGAAACATGTAGTGACTCTGTATAATGATTATTTGGTACATCCTATGGATCCTATGTGTGCTGTCAAAGCAATGTCACATCTACGTTAATCAAACACGTCAAGTTTTGTGATTGTAACTACGAGAATCATGCACATCGAGTTTTGCAACTACACTACAATAATCACAACTATGGAATTCAACACACGTCTAGTTTTACAATCACAACTACTCTAATCATGCACATCAAGTTATGTAACACAAGTTTTAACATAGGAAAACCAATAGGCCTCCATAATCATTGCAAAAGAGTTAATCAACTACATATATATTATCAACTACGTTCAGCAGTCCGAGTCACCGGAGAGCGGTTAGCCCCTCATGGGTTCACACAACATTAGAAAGATAAAGAAATCAATTAAATAAGAATCCATGGACCCCTTATTGCTTTTTAATCTCTCCGATTGTGCTCCAAGGATCTTCCCACCGGCTTAGCTCCACTCCAAATAGTGCTTCAAATCTTGGCTCTAATCCCTGGATGGATGGTGGTGAAGATCATCCAAAATTCGCCTCCAAAATCCCAAGTCAAACTCCCTGTAAAACCCTAACTTTGGGGCTTAAAAAGTGATTTTTGACCTAAGCATGCCCGTGCTTGGCTATGCTCTTTACAAACAGATCTAGGGTTTGCATCAAATCAATAATTCTCAAGGCGGTAAAGTGCACGATGGAAAAACACGTCCGTACTTCCATTAGCACGACCGTGCTCTTGGCTCTGTGACCGTGCTTTCCTTCTTTTGATATTTTTTTGAAAACCTATAAACTGTACTGCTCAAAAGCATGCCCGTGCTTATCCTAGAATCTTGCAAATGAGTTCTTTTGATGCCGTTTCCATTCTAATACTCGTTCTAATGTCCTAAGACATGTTAATCTTTACAGAAACACAAAAATACGCAAAGTAGTACCGAAATATACAAATCAAATGCTAAATGACAAGATAAACATATATACAAGGTGTATTATATATATAATGCACTCATCAATGGACAAGTGAAAAGATCGAATCTTCTATCTTTAAGTAAAACGAGAAATGAAATACTAACTAAAAAATATGAACAAGTCACTAAATGAAATTCTCAACTTATGAGTTTGAAAGGAATAAAATATCAACTCTCCTACTATAAGAATGGTATGTTAAAAAAATAAATTTCAATTATAATTACTGTTAATTATTTAAATAAATGCAATCCTTACATTCTTCATCTAACTATATAAGGTAGTAGTACAACAAGAAAATAAAATAACAAATAACGTAGGAGAACTACTTAAAATAAAATTAGAAAATAATCACATTAGACCAAATAAAGAATAGGTCAAGGGCATTTGTCTCTAACCTCTATCTTATATTTATTTTAATCAATAAAATAAAAAATTTTGGTCGATATTTAAATATATTTATTTAACTATTTTTGCCAAAAACAAAGACTTCTTATTACAGATTAATGAAATGGACTGATGGATAATTATGGGAGACCAAAATTGTTGTATAATTGCAAGCACATGATCAACGATTAGGTGGTCCATTGATAGTTGGGTCTCTGTTAAAATCTTTCACAAGTGGTGAGAGTTTAAATTATTGGTGATTTTATATTTTTGGGAGTACGAATAATAGTTGTGTGAGAGTGGTTCCAACACCCATATATATATATATACGAGTCTCGTCCCCACTTGCTTCACTGAGACTTATGTATGCCCCTGTTTTTTTTAGTGGCTTAACCGCTCATCATGGTTAAAATAAAAAAAAAAAATTACATGCACATGTATATGTGCTGCATGCAATATATAAGTACACCAACTCCTAAAATATTACATGTTAACATGAAGAATTCAATTTAACCATTTTCTTTATCAAAAGGTGAAGAAATATAAACTGTTTGAGATAAAATCCTTCCAAAGCGTAAAATTCATCTTTGAAAATTCTATAAATATTATTCCACTATCACACGTATTGTTTCCAGAGACATACAAGATAGCACATTCAACATTAATTATTACCCAACTCTTAACTTCATAAGACATGACTGTTTGACTTCTTGGCTTCATTTTATTCAAATAACTTTTATGATGATTTCAATTTATGTTAACCAACCTAATTAACTTTCTATAATATTTTAGTTTTGAAAGAGAATAATGGATTACTCGCTATGTCTAAGCAACATTAACACATAACCTGTAATGATTGCAAATGAACTAACCCCTTTAGTCCCACATCGACTATGAGATGGACTCCTTGTGTGCATATAAGTGGTGAGCATCCTTCACCACTCAGGCCGGTCTTTGGTCGACACGCCTCCTCACCACTCGTGTGCATTACATCGTGCTTTTCATTGAGAGTCGATGTGGGGCACGCACTCGTCAGTTTGGTCAGCTGCCGCCACAGAGGGTTCGACCAGCTGCACTGGTCGCTATGGGTCTGAGTGAAGTGCCCTGAGTGAAGTACTGTTGGTCAGGCGCTCAGATTAACCGGACTGACGAGGGCGTCAGTGTCTTGATCGGTGGGGTAATGTAATGATTGTAAATGAACTAACCCCTTTAGTCCCACATCGACTATGAGATGGACTCCTTGTGTGCATATAAGTGGTGAGCATCCTTCACCACTAGGCCGGTCTTTTGGTGACACGCTCTCCGCACCACTTGTGTGCATTACATAACCTTATTCAAAAGTTATTTTTTAGTTAAAAAGGTTGAGAGAATAAAAACAAAAATGACGTGTTATTTATATATAGTTTTTTAAATCCACAGAGTCTTAATAATTATCTTTGATAAATAATAAGTTAGAATGTAATGTCAAACGTAAATGCGCGCATGGAAAATAAAGTTAAGAAAATTCCATATGAGAAACGAAGAATTTTGAGGCCATGCAGTTAGTCTTGTGTCCTCATTTCCATCTTTAATTTATGGAATTATGTTGACGTGTGACTATGACACATGCATCTTCTTTCCATGAAGCCTATTGGAATTTATCACAAATTCCACTTCAAAGTCTTGTGAGCAAGGGAATGAATCATTATTATTTGCAGCCATAATATCGTATTCATCAATATATATATATATATATATATATCTATAAGTTTAGGATATCATTACTCTATCTTCATATGTCTATTGAATAAATAACTAAATAAATAAATAAATAAATAACACAAAAAAGAGAAATTCAATTACAGAGACAAAAAAAATCATGTGTTTACTATGTATACATATATATAGGTTATCATAGAGATATTTATTATCTTATGAAATAAAATTGTAAACAATATTGTCTATTTGTTCCTGGAAGAGAGATGAGATTGAGACCAAGGAGGAAAAAAAATTCATATAACTCCAAATGAAAATTTAAAAATTATGGCCAGAATTCATTGCGTACACACAAAACCCTGTTGTGATAGCACGTTAGGCCATCTCCAACCCAAAACTCTATATTTAGCGCTTCAGTACTCAAAAATACAGCTTCTACAATGAAAGTTTCTCCAACCATCATCTCTATTTTAAACTCTAAAATAGAATATTTTAAGAATATTTTTTTTATTTCACAATTTATATATTCATACTATCCACAAATTTAATCATCTTTAAATCTTTTCCACTTTTAACCATTAAATTATTTAAAATATGATTTTAATTTTTATAATTATTATAAATATTTATTAAATATAAAATAAAATTCAATTGGTTAAAAAATGCAAATACAAAAACAAATATTACATTAATTATTTAATAAAAACATAACATACAAACAAGCACCATTGGTAAAAACAACACATTATTGGAAACTAGAGTAGCACATAAGTTTTTAATTATCTTCGTTATTTGCATATCGCAACCATAAATTTTCATCTTCTACTATCATGTTGTGCAATATAATGCATGCAGTCATTATGTCTTTAAGATTATTTTTTATGTTTTTATCTTATCTCTTATGTAATTTTCGTTAATTTAATGAATTTATAATTCGCAAATTATTTTCTTTAATTTGATATGCCTTTATTAATTAAAAAATAAAAAATTAAATTATAACTTATTAGTTTAATTAAATTATAAAGTTATAAATATAAATTGTAAAGAAATAAAACTAAAATTTAAAAAGAATTAAAAATAGAAAATCAAAACCGAAAATCAAAATAGAAATAAATAATAAATAAAAAATAAATAAATTTTAAAAATTAAAAACTAAATTAAAAAAAGAATTAAAAAACAGAAAATCAAAACCGAAAATAAAAAATATATATATATATATATATAAATTTTAAAAATTAAAAGCAAAATTAAAAAAAGAATTAAAAAAACTGAAAATTAAAATAGAAATTGAAAACAGAAATAAAAAATAAAATTAAAATTAAAATAACATGGCTACAGTGGCGCACAATATCCTACGCGCCACTGTGAAATCTTATTTTGGCGCCGAAAATGACGCTTGGTTGGAAATTTTTCTGCGCCAAATCCAACCCAAAGCGTCAAATGTGACGCTGGGTTGGAGATGCCCTTAGTGATTAGTGAATGGGTTTGACTGCTAACATGTATTCATTTCCATGGAAAGACTAAAACTATAACTACAAAGAAAAATTGAAACAGTCTTGGATCCTTCATTTATATAAAGAGGTGGTATGCTTTTACATGTATTCCATCATACACTTCATTAATCACTATGGAAACACATAATTCAATCACACTGTTTGCCATTGTATTAGCTCTCGGTGTGCTTGTTACTATGCCAATAGGTACTTCCTTTTTTTTATGTTTTATAATATATATATATATATATATATTGTTATTATGTGTTATTTAGGAGAACATTTAAGTTGGTCACCACATTAACAATTGAATAGAGAAATATTATTAGCAAAAAGCACCTCAAAGAGAATGGCAATTAACTTGAGCACATAGCATATAAAACCTTTCATTGTAAGGAAATAAGAAAAAATTTTGAGCTTTAACAACTTCAGTTGATATTTCCTAGTGGCTTTAACAACTTTAGTTTTTTTTTAATATAAAAAAAGATAAAACACATTAATTATAATAAACAGAACAACAAAGAAAGATCACTAGACATGGTATAACAGCCACAGGTGGCCACACACAAAACAAAACTCACAACCCAAGAGGCTACCACAAACGGCCACAGGTGGCCACCCAAAAAAGCTGAAAACATAACCCAAACGGCTACCACCCAACCCAGACGGCAACATCAGCCACGAACTAGCCAGTGAAATGGTCTCTCGCTTCCTTAGCAGACAAAACACCACTGATCTCCTCTGATCAATGGCCCAAAAACTCAAGACTATGTCTGATGGTAGCGATGGGGTCATCAAACTTTTCTCTGGAACCCTCTACAACAGCTGAAAACCAAGATAGGATCATTCAATTACAATTCAGAATAATAGTGAATGCAGACACAACATTAGCATTGAAGATACGATTATTTCTAACAAGCCAAATATTGCACATGAGCTTTCACAATACAATCTCCCATTGTTTTGAACTCCGACCTTAAAGTGGATCACTAAGATCCCCAGATTTGACACATGAACCAGGGTGGTTCAGGCAAATGGATTAAAGTAGCAAAATAATCCCAAACATGTTTAGCATAGGAACAGTGGAGAAAGAGATGGTCAACCTATTCAACCCCATCATGGTACATTACACAAGTCGCCGTTAGGAGTTTGTTACATCTACGCCTCTAAAGATTCTCAAGAGAGAGAATCTTATGCTTCGAGACCAGCCAATTGAAGAGGTTAATCTTCCTCGGTCGATTGCTGAACCAGAACCATCTGGAAATTGGGCAACACATACCCTTGTCATTCAGAAAGTTATAAAAAAATTCACCGAAAAGGTCTTGTTAGCCGTAAGAGTCCACCACTTTTTGTCTCCAGTACCCCCCTATCCAAAAAAAGAAGCAACCTAATCCTGAAGTGGAACAATATCAAGATTTTCTGTGAAAGGGAGATCATCAAGCATAGGAGCTAAAGTCCTAAGCGTGAAAAAATGATGTTGATAATCTCTAAAAACATCTAGCCACAGACACATAGGGGCCTAACCATTGAGCCACCGATCTTCCTAGAAAAGAGTTTCAGCACTAGAATTAACGACTTGGGTGATGCAACCCCTAAGCGCCAGTGGGTAATTGGTCCGCCCTTTATAGAAGAACGAGATCCTCCCCGTCTACCTAGGGAACAAATTCTAGTTCAAAACACAATAATTAAATTTGACAACCGTCGCACAGCACCAATTAGGGTCAGTTGAGAATTTCCACCACCATTATCAGAGCAATGCTTGATTGAACATACTTAGGTTTAAGATGCCCCTGCCTCCTTGATCACAAGCATGAAAAATATTTTTCCAACACACCAGCCTACAACTACACCGAAGGTCTTGCCCGGACCATAAAAAATCTTTTCTGAATCGGTCAATTTTTTTTATTAACCAACAAGGCAATCTAAAGATAGACATCCAATATGTTGGAGCGCCGTTAAGACTGAATTGACTAGAGTGAGACGACTTCCCAAGGATAGATGTCGCGCTTTGCCATCAGCACCCAGTTCGGCTGTTTAAGGAGTTACCTTCAAAGTACATCCTCCATCTTTGGTGGAAACCTTCATGATGTCTAGTTTGCAAATCTCTTTCACCTCTTCTCTGTTGGCCACCAGCACCAAGAAAGTGCAGTCGTTCACTAGCCTGATGGGGCTGGCAAGCTGGTGGTTGATGATAGAGGGTAAAACCTCTATTACACTCTTTTCGTTGATGAAACCGGCGATGATAGATACTATTGCCACCTTCGCAAGCTCTTCCCGCATGTTTAAAACCTTCGGTGAAAGTAACAAAGATAATGAACGATGATTGACGTTGCACTAAGTTGAAAGCAGGAAAGAAAAATGGGAAGCTCTATTTATTCAGTAGATTTTTTTTGGAATTATTTAATTTTTATAGAGATTAGAAACAATATCCAAATAATATAATAACTAACCCAACATAATTGATAGATAGCTTCATGTAAAAATCTAATTAAAATATAAAGAAACTTTAATTTTACAAATAAAACACACACACATATATATATAAATAGAGATATTTCATCCTTGATTTTTTTTTGTTTCAATTTAATAGTTGGAACACAAACTACTATAATAACACATTACCCTTTAATTTTTTAACCGAATTATCTTGTAAATATGGTGTATGTGTTAGCCGAACAAGACCATGCACGGTATGTGCATGGGCTCGTGACTTGCGCGAAAGCAACCTCGGAGATCGCGTGCATGTACCCATGACTTGTGCACCAATCAACCTCGAAACTTGCGTGCCAAGACAACTGTTTTGGCATGTAAACCAAGTTGTTACACCTTTGTACTCTATATATGCTGGTGACATCTAATGAGTTTGCAAATGTGATTATTTAATTTGCTTTTATGGTATCAGATAGACTATGACCCTGAACCACTTTTTCCCTCCCGACATGACGGGCACCTCCAACGAAGCCAAGGCCGCACTCTGGGCGCAAGCCATCGGTGTCTCCAGCATCAAGCTTCTCATTCCCATCACCCTCGACTTCCAGGCGGGCAACTATGCCCAATGGCACCACCTGTTCAAGGTTGTTCTTGAGAAATATGCCCTTAATGACCACATTCGCGTGACCTCTTCATTAACTCCTGACGTGGAATGGCTTTGTCTTGACGCCCTCGTTCGTTCTTGGCTGTATGCTGCTGTCTCTGCCGATTCTCGCCATGGTGATGGATTCCTCGGCCACCGCATATAGCATTTAGACCCATGTTGAAGGTCTCTACCGCGACAACGCTAACACACGTGCATCTACCTCAAGCAAGAGTTTTATAGCCTCATGCAAGGATCGATGTTAGTGGCTGATTATTGCCGCAAGCAAAAGACCTTCGCCAACAAACTCACTGCTGTGGGCACACCGATCGTCGACAAAGGCCTCGCCCTCAACATCCTACGTGGCTTAAATCGGCGTTTTGCCAATATGCGCACCTTACTGTCCATGCAGCGTCCTATGCAGACCTTTCTCGCCACGTGCTCCGCTCTCATCCTCGAAAAGCTAATAATGGGCTATGACGAGTCCCCATCCCCTGTCTTCATTACTTACACCGGAAACTTTGGGTCCAGTAACTCCAAGAGCTACACCGGCGGCTCTTCTTCCTAGGCTACTAGCGGCGGTCATTCTCGTGGCACCTCCACTCACTCTAATTGCAACAACAGCCGCCGCAACACCAACCGCAGCAATGGAGGTGGCGGTTCTTCTAATGGTGGCAGTGGTCGCAACCTCGGGCATTCTAGCGGCGAAGGCCCGGTCTCCTGGCCATCGTTCCAGCACCTATGGGCTGGGTCCATTCATATGTGGCACGAACAGGGCCCCCCGCTAGACAAAAGGGATTCTTGGCCCACACCCGCTTGGGGCTTTCACCGCCATAGTCCCAACACCAGGCACTAGCACCATGTGGACCCTGCCCGGACTTGTGCTTTCACCGGTCTATGCCGCTGCACCACCCCCTGTATCTCAGTCTGCATTATGGGACTAAAATCAACTAATGCAAGCCTTCAACACCATGACACTAGCTTCACCATCTTCTGACTGGTACATGGACTCTGGGGCTTCCACCCACATGACCTCAGAACAATGTAATCTTTCCTCCTTTTCTCCAATTCCTTCCGTTGCATCTCCTTATGCTATTGTAGGAAATGGGTCTCACATTCCAATCACCCACACCGGCACCGTCTCCATAAATTTTCCTCATCACTCTTTCCAATTAAATAATGTCATTGTGACCTCATCTCTCATTAAAAACCTTATTTTCGTTCGTTGTTTCACCATAGATAATCACTGTTCTGTTAAATTTGGCCCTTTGGCCTTTCTATGAAGGATCTTCACACCAAGAACATGATCATCAGGTGCAATAGTCGCGGTGACCTCTACCCTCTTCAATGGCCGCCACCTATTCCTCACACCCTTTATGTTAATATTCCGTCCTCTATATTGTGGCATCGTCATCTCGGACACCTAGGCTAACAAGCTTTGCCCCATCTTGCTAGTGCTTCTCATATCTCATGTAATAAAATTGTGGTAGACCCTCTGTGCCATGCATGCTAATTAGGCAGACATGTACGTCTCCCATTTCATCCTTCACAAACTCGCACTACTAGAGATTTCGATTTAATACATTGTGATCTTTGGACCTCGCTAGTCCTTAGCTTCTTCAGTTACAACTATTATCTCATTGTCCTTGATTTCACACACTACTTATGGGCGTTCCCATTTCGTCTAAAATCTAATGTTTTAGACACTCTTCGCAACTTCTTTACTTATGTTAGCACTCAGTTTTCCTCAACCATTCACACGGTTCAATGTGACAATGGTGGTGAGTTTGATAACCATGCCACACGCCTCCACTTTCTCTCTCATGGCATTGCACTCCGCATGTCATGCCCTCACACATCTCAACAAAATGTGAAAGCAGAATGTATCATCCGCTCCACCAATGATATTCTTTGTTCGCTTCCGTTCCAAGCTAGCATGCCACCTCCCTACTTGGTCGAGGCACTCCACACAGCCATATATCTTCTTAACCTCCACACTACTAAATCCCTAAATTTTGGCATCCCCTACAAATCTCTATTTAGCTCATCTTCCGATTACTCCCATCTCCGAGTTTTCGATTGTCGGTGTTACCCAAATCTCTCCGCCACCGCCATACACAAGCTTGCACCGCGTTCCAATCCATGTGTTTTCCTTGGCTATCCTGACCACCGCAAGGGTTATCGTTGCCTTTATCTCTCCACAAATCGCATCATCATCTTATGCCATGCCACCTTTGATAAAGCTTCTTTTCCTTTTTCTTATCAGCCTAACTAGCTGGTATCATCTGATTTCGATTTCCTTTCGGTCATCACTCATGCACATACCCCTGTTCCTGCTCCAATTAGCCGCCCACTTGCGACCGCTCCTACTGCCACACAGTAGCCTACTACTGTTCCTCCTTCGCCATGTGTTGTACCTATTCCTCTGGTTGTCAATGATCACTTGATGACAACTCGAGGAAAACGCGGTTTTCGCTTGCCCGTTGATTTGTTGAACCTGTATATCATTGTTCCATCACCAATCCCGCTGACATATCATGCGACCCTCAATGATAACAATTGGCGTCTCGCTATGGAGCACGACTTCGCCGCCTTGCGTGCTAATCACACGTGGGACCTTGTTCCACGTCCCGCTGGTGCTAATGTGGTTACATGTAAATGGATTTTTCGCCACAAGTTGAAACCCAATGGCTCCTTGGATCGATACAAGGCGCGTTGGGTCCTCCGTGGCTTCTCTCAGTGATTCGGTATTGATTTTGAGGAGACATTTAGTCCGGTCATAAAACCCGCCACCGTGTGTACTGTCCTCACCATGGAGCTTGCCAACAAGTGGCCGGTTTATCAACTCGACGTTAACAACGCCTTTCTCAACGACACGCTCACAGAGACCATCTACTATCAACAACCCTTTGGCTTCGTCGACCCTGAGCACAGCATGCATGTTTGCCGCCTCAACCGGTCGTTGTACGACCTCAAGCAAGCTTCCCGGGCTTGGTTTAGTTGTTTTACGACTTACCTTGCATCCCGAGAATTTTTGGCTTCAAAGACGGACCGCTTACTGTTCATCTATCATCATGGCATGGACATTGTCTATCTCTTACTCTACGTTGACGACATTATCCTCATTGCCACCTTGTCAAGTTTGCTTCGTCACGTTATCGACTCACTCTACCGTGAGTTCTCGCTCAAGGATCTCGGTGCCATACACTTCTTTCTTGTTGTCTCCGTCCAATGCACAGCAGCTGGGTTCTTCTTGTCCTAGCGCTAGTACTCAGAGGACATCCTTGCCCGTGCCAGTATGACGAACTGCAAACCTTGCAGCATGCGCCATCGAAACTTGTGCTAAGCTCTCCTCCATCAGCATCCCCTTTAACAAATCCCATTAATTACAGAAGCAATGTCGGCGTCCTTCAGTACTTGACGTTTACACGTCCGGAAATTGCCTACGTTGTGTAACAGGTATGTCTTCACATACATGATCTACATGAACCACACGCCAATCTCCTCAAACTTATTCTTCGCTACCTCAAGGGTACCATTGACTACGGCCTACAACTATATCGGACAATCCCGACTTCTCTCACCGCCTACACTGACGCCGACTGGGCTGGCTGCCCCGACACTCAGAGATATACTTCAGGTTACGGAGTTTTCCTTGGTGATAATCTCATTTCGTTATCCTCCAAATGACAGCAAACTGTGTCTTGATCCGGTGCCGAGGCTGAGTACCGCGCTGTTGCCAACGCAGTCACTGAATCCTGTTGGCTTCGTTAACTCCTCGCCGAACTGCACCGGCCTCTACATCAAACTATAGTTGTTTTCTGTGACAACATCAGTGCGGTCTACCTCTCGACTAATCCCGTCTAGCATCAATGGATGAAACATGTCGAGATTGACCTTCATTTTGTTCGAGAACGCGTCGCTTTGGGAGAAGCTCTTGTTCTTCATGTGCCGATGAGTTTGCAGTATGCCAACATCTTCACCAAAGGTCTTCTTATAGTCATCTTCAAAGAGTTTTATTCCATCTTGAACGCCCGCCTTGCTCCCGTTCCCACTAGGGGGAGTGTTAGTCGAAAAAGACCATGAACTGTACGTGCATGGGCCCATGACTTGCACGCTAAGCAACCTCCGGAGATCACATGCATGCACCCGTGACTTGCGTGCCAATTAACCTCATAACTTGCGTGCCAAGACAACTATTTTGGCATGTAACAACTTGGTTACTAAGTTGTTACACCTTTATACTCTATATAGGCTGGTAACATCTAATGAATTTGTAAGTGTGATTATCTAATTCGCTTTCAGTAGGTACATATCAAAAATATTAATAATATCATTAAATATAAAAACAAATACTTTTGATATATAGAAGGATGATTATTACATTTGTATGGTCTTTTCATTAAACATCTGGAAATTAACACACATGTTTGAAATCAACTTTTTCAAAGTCATAAAATGACCGTTTCAAATACCGACCACTGACATAAAGAAAAAAAAAATGTCAATACATAAATGGGAAAATTATTTTTTAGTTCCTGAAAGTTTCAAAACATCCCAGACAGACCCTCTGACATTTGAATTTGCCAGACAGTCCCTCCTTTTTTTGACAGCTTATTTTTCAATCCTGACAGTGTACTTTTCAATTAATGCAGCTTACTCTGTTAGTTTATTCTATTTTACAACATGTACTTCCCGCTTAAAAATATATAGTTTCCATTTAACATTGCGTGTTTTCGTTTAACCACATAAATTTTCACTTAACATATAGCACATTTGCATTTAAAATTTGACTTTTCCGCTTAAAATTATTAGTTTCCGCTTAAAATTTGGTGTTTTCGCTTAACTACATAAGTTTTCACTTAACATATAACACATTTGCGTTTAAAATTTGACTTTTTCGCTTAAAATTATGGGTTTCCGCTTAAAATGTGGTATTTTCGCTTAAAAACTGAAAGTCAGCCCAGTTAATATCTGTTACCTTTATGTCAACGTCAATCACCTTTATGTCAACGTCAATCACCTTTATGTCAGAAAGGTATGAAAAATAACCTGTCAGAAAAAAGAAGGTTCTTTTGGGAATACTCAAAGTCATGGGGTTTTTTTGTGAATACTTGAACTTTGGAGGGTTTTTTTGTTCATTTCCAGTACATAAATTTATTTTGGAGTTTGAGAAGTTTTAATATTTCAATTTTTTAGGTTATTTTTTAAAAAATAAATGGATTTTATGTTTTTGTTTTTGTCGATTACCAATGTCTTGAATTGTTTATAATTTTTTTCTCTAATGCAACATGATTTATCTATTTATATACAAAATTATTCATTTATATATTATATATATCAACTCATAAAAATAAAGGAAGGTTTATTTTCTAAGGCACTGCTCTGCAATGGCACAAAACTCACCCTCTATTTAGTGCAAAGTCCATGTACTTAGCTAGTACTTAAACAAAATTCAATTTGAATTTTATTTGTCTCATAGCATATATGTTAGTACATGGAAAAATCATTATTGCTGAAGTCTCTCAAACTATTATCATGTCAAGTCCATGTACTTTTAAAAGAAGTCCGTGTACTTAGCTAGTACTTAAACAAAATTCAATTTGAATTTTCATTGTCCCATAGCATATATGTTAGTACATGGAAACGTCATTATTTGCTTAAGTCTCTCAAACTATTATCATGTCTTTGGCCTATCTCCATTCTTTTTTCCCCATAAATAAATAAAAATGTTGTATACAAATATAAATAACACAAATAATTAATAATATCATAACTCGAGAGGAAAATTTTTTTCCTGCTATTTCTTTATAAATACAGTAAAAAATTCTTTTCATAAGTTCAATAAAATAATTATAGTAATAAATTAAAAAAAACTCAGTCTAAATATTAGATTAAATAGCATCATGAATTAGTAACCAAAGAAATTAAATTATTACATATGAGTTTACGTTCATAGAAAACTTAAAACAATTTTGGTATAAAATTACGGAGGAACTAATTTTTTTTTTTTAAATTTTTAACGTTGGTTTGCTTTATTAAATTTGTAAACAAGCTTTGCCTTTCATTTTTAATAATAAAATATAAATATAAATTGAATTAATTTATGTTAGTATGGTATAATATTTAAAAAATTAATAAATAATTAGGAAAATTTGGGATATATTATTTTTTCAATGAAATACGGACAAACTACGTCAGGGACGTATACAAATGTGGAGTTAATCCCTCAACATACTAGTTCTCTCACTCTCCGTGAATTAATATTTGAACTTGTCTTTTTAGAAGGACACAAATAATCTATGCATGAGATCCAATACAAATAAACCAATAGATCATTAGTATTTCAAGATGTATACTATAAACTATTTAATAATTAAATTTTTTAACTTTTTAATTATATAATTAATTTCTCAAATGAATTGGACAGAATAATTGCACTAAGAAATATTCTAACTAAATATCAATATCAATAGATAGATGCCGACATAAGATGAAAAACAAAAAAAACAAAACTATTATAATGAAAAAAAAGTGTGATTCCACATAAAAATTGGAAAACCAAGGCAAAAGTTAGATAGTCTTTGCATAGAGACAAATGTATTGTCATGATACATTCATTAAGGGATAGATTTGACCACTAATATGCATGCATTTTCATGTCAATACCAAGAATTTAGAAGCATAAATTGAAAACAATCATAGATCCTTCCTCTATATAAACAGGTAGATTTGGAAGCTATATATACATATATTAATCTTGAGCTTCTAGTAAATCAATTACAATGGCAATCCATAATCACATCACTGTGTTTGCCATTGCATTAGCCCTTGGAGTTCTTGTCACCATTCCAAGAGGTAGACTACTTTCTTTTTGTATTTGATAAGTATTTATGCATCTAATTTTATTTATTTATTAATATGTGCATATAATATATTTTTGAAAAGAGAAGAGAAACAAATTTTATTTGTATTTTTGCATGTGAAGATAAGTGACTCAATTGGTTAGCTCTTGCAACTTATATATATATATATATATATATATATATATATATATATATATAACTTTGCTATTTACATCAAAATTGCACATATTTAATTTGAGAAAAAGACCACACAGCTCGCAATAGTTTGAGGGCATACCAAAAGGGTTCGGTATCATTGTATTAATAAAATATAGCTTGGTGGTATATATGTTGGTCAACGTTTGAACCCACCCTCTGACTTTTTCATATTTTAGAAAAAAAAGAAGATTTAAAAAAAATTTGTTATATGTTCTTTAAAAATATTTTCATGTTATTTTTATTGGTACTCATAGAGCAAATGGCTCAACATAGTCTGATGACATACAACAATGGCTTAGTATCATTGTATTAATAAATAAATAGCTTAGCGGTATGTTGGTCGAGAGTTTGAAATCATACATAGCTTTTCCTTATTTCTCAAAGGAAAGATATTCAAGAGAATTTTGTTATATGTTCTTTAACAAATATTTTTTTTTATTTTGATTGGCGCTTATAGATTTTTGGCATTTAGAATTAATATAAATTAAATAAATAAAATATTAACTTTGGAGAGTGAGATTAGTTATTGATAGTAAATGGCCAGTTAGTCTTGTGTGCTCATTCTATCTCTAGTTTATGAAATTATGTTGATGTGTGACTATGACATTCGCATCTTCTTTCAATAAATCCTAATGGAATTTATCACAATTTCATTAACAGTAATAATCTTTTAGATCTTAAATTTGTTGGTCCGCCGTATACCTGGTGTAACAACCAGATCGGTTTGGCTCGTAGATGGTCCAGGCTAGACCGATGTCTGGTCAATCTCGAATGGAAAGATATTTTCAAATCCTATACCCTCTCTCACCTTAATCGTTCTTTCTCCGATCATTCTCCGCTTTTTCTCACTGCTAATCTTTCCGCTGTTTCCAAAAAGAACTCGTTCAGGTTTGAAAATTTTTGGTTGGATTATATCGGTTGTCATAATTGCATTCGTGATGCGTGGGATTTTACTCCTTGGGGCAATCCTATGCATGCGTTTTCTCATCTTCTTTCTCGTACTAGATTTAACCTCGAACATTGGAGTCATTCTGGGGTCAATAATCTGGATATTGCTATTTCTAACACTGAAAAAGATATTACTTCTCTCGAGCTTTCTGATTTAGATTCCAATACTCACTCTGTTCTTAAAGATCTTTATGCTAAATTATCTGCTCTTCAGTGCCAGAATAATATTAAATGGGCCCAGCGTGCTCGTTTAAATTGGGTCTCTGATGGTGATAGAAATACTAGCTTCTTTCATGCTCTTTATCGAACTCGTTCCCATCACAATTATATTTCTCAAATTGAAGATGCTAATGGAAATGTTTTTAGGGACCCTGCTGGCGTTGAACAAGCTTTTATGAACTTTTATAAAAACCACTGGAGCGTTTCTTCTGGCAATCTTCCTAGCAATCTGGACGAGCTTCCCCCAGATATTCCCAGAATCTCTGACTCTGACGGTGCTTTCCTTATCCACAATGTTACCTTTGAGGAAGTTCATCAATCTTTGCTTGATCTTCCTTCAGGTAAGTCCCGTGGACCTGATGGGTTTAACGTGGAATTTTACAAAGCTTTCTGGCATGTTGTGGGAATTTATTTATTCGAGGCCATTCAATACTTTTTCAAAACTTCTTTCATTCCTTCTTCTTGGGGCAAAACCTTCATTGCTCTCATTCCTAAGAAGGATAATCTTAAGTTGGTTTCAGATTTTCGCCCAATTTCGTTATGCAATGTTTGTTTCAAAATTCTCTCGAAGTTGCTTGCCAATAGATTAAAAAGAATAATTCCTAGCATCATCAGTTGTGAGCAAGTGGGATTTGTTGCTAATCGTTGCTCTTCCGATAACATTATTACTGTGGAAGAGGTTACTCATTCGATTGAATCTGATACCCATAGCCCCCCTAGGATGATGATTAAACTAGATATCAAAAAGGCTTATGATACCCTAAGTTGGAGTGAAATTCTTTCCATTCTTATTAAAATGAATTTTCCTCCTCTTTGGGTTTCTTGGATTGATTCTTGTTTGCATGCGTGCTCGTTCTCCATTCTGGTTAATGGTAAACCCACCCCCTGGTTTTGTTCCTCTAGAGGTGTTCGTCAAGGAGATCCCATTTCATCTTACTTATTCATTATTGTATCCCAAACCCTTACAACCATGCTCAATTGTAGCCTTCAGCATAATCTTATCCTTGGTTTCAACGGCAATTTGAATCACAATTTCAATCATTTAATGTATGCTGATGATTTGATCCTAGTTACTCTTGCCTCTAGGAGGCTTGCCAAAAACATCAATACATGTTTAAAATATTACAACAACTTTTCTGGTCAAAGGCCTGATTATAACAAATCCCAAATTTTTTCCCCTCTTGGATGAACAAACATATCCTTAATCGAGTCTACAACATTTTGAATCTTAAACAGGATTCCTTCCCTTTTAAATATCTAGGGGTGTTCATTTCTCCTAAAAGATTAGCTCCTCTTACTTTCCAACCTATGGTTGATAAAGTAATTAGACTGGCTTCCAAATGGTGCAAATTCCATCTCACCCGTGCTGCCAAAGAGATCCTGATTAATTCTGTCATGCTTTCAATTCCAGTCTACACTTTAATTGTATATCCCATTCCTGATTCAATCTTTTCAGAAATCTCCAAAGCTGTAAGAAAATTTTTTTGGAATATGAATGGAAATGGAAAGGGCATCCACAATGTGAGTTGTTGTATTTTAACTGAAGGTAAGTCTGAGGGGGGCTTAGGTATTAAAAACCTTACTCTTGCCAAACATTCTCTCATGTCTAAAAACATCTTCAAATATTTAAATAAACATGACTATATTTGGGTTGATATCTTACTGAATAAATACGGGAAAATTAATTTTTGGCAAGATTTTGTGCCGGCTAAATGTTCCTGGTTCTTTATGGGTTTATGTAAATCTGCAGCTTTTATTAAACAACATTGCAAAATCAACAAAGTTAACCCCTTGAGAACTTCCCTGCTCTGGGATCCTTGGTTGTATGAAATTCCTGTTGCTTTAAAGCCCACTTATCTTAATATGGAAGTTGATTTTGATGAGATTACTTTTTCCGATATCATCACTAATGATCAATGGTTTGTGCAAGATTTTAATCATATTTTTGGTAGTAATGTTGGGAATTTACATAGTTCTCTTATTGCTATTGATCACAATTCTGAGAATCATTGGACCTGGTTTTCTACTGAATCTCATACTAAAATATCATCTGCTGTTTATCATACTTTGAACAAGCACTCTGTTAGCCCTGCTGTATGGGATGATTGGAACATTGTTTGGCATATTCCTGTTGCTCCTAGAATTAAACACTTTATCTAGTTGTGCTTAAGGGGTCAGCTTTCAACATCTGCATTCCTTCACAGCATTCATCTTGGCCCTAATAACCCTTGTGTTTTTTGTGGTCTCCATCGTGCCATAGATCACCTGTTCTGTCAGTGTGATAGAATTCAAGCAATTTGGGATCAGGTTGATAGTTTGTTTAATATATCTATTTCTTTCACTAATGGTTTTTCCTCAGGCAATTGGGTCATTGACCTCAGGCATTCTACATACACTTTAGCATTAATTGCTGCCAGTGCTTGGTTCATTTGGGTGTGTCGTTGTGATTACATCTTCAGAGACATTCGTCCTATCTTCTCTAACATTGTTCTCAAGGCTGTTGCCCATGTTGACGAGTACTCCTGGAGTAATTTTGAGCTCATGGGTAGAAAATTATTATTGTTCAACTTCTCCTCAGCTGATGATAATTTCTTGTTCACTCATGCAACAACAAATCATACTCTCAAGGTAAATTCAGTTGGCTTCTTCTTTTCATCAGCTAATTATAGAATTTCCATTGCTGGTAGCTCTTCCCGCCAATATTCGGACAGCGACACGATCGCGCTTCTTGCTGTTGAAGTTGCTCTCCAAATTGCTTTGGATCTTCACATTCGCGTGAGACATATTCTCTGCGACCATGCTGCAGTCATCCAACTCCTCCAATGTGCTGATCACATCACTTCTTGGAGAATTGAAGCGTAAGTAAACAATTTGAAGTTCCTCCTTGATATGAGCGGTCATCCTCAAATCCATATCATCCCTTCCTTTGGTGATTTTCCGGTAGCAAACCTTGGTGCGTATGGATCGCTTCATCAACATCTCAACTTGTTTTTGTTTGGTAAAGACCTTCCGTTTTGGATCATGAAATCGTTTAGAAGTTTTGGCTTTAACTTTTAATCTGTTCATGGTTTTTTTAACTCAGTTTGTAGCTCTGTTCCTTCTTGTTTTAGTTATTAATAAATAGCTTCTCTATTTGGAGAGGTTCTTCCAAAAAAATAAAAAAAACACACACACACACACACAAAGTCTTGTGAGCAACGGAATGAATCATTACTTTTTTTTTTTAATTTGCAGCCATAATATCGAATTCATCAATATATATATATAAGTTTAGGATATCATTACTCTATCTTCGTATGTCTATTAAATAAATAAATAAATAAATAAGCAACACAAAAAAGAGAATTCAATTACAGAAAAAAAAATCATGTGTTTTACTATGTATACATATAGGCTATCATAGAGATATTTATTATCTTATGAAATAAAAATTTAAACAATATTGTCTATTTTTTTTCTGGAAGAAAGATAAGATTGAGACCGTGGAGGAAAAAAAATCATATGACTCCAAATGAAAATTGGAAAAATTACGGGCAGAATTCATTGCGTAGACACAAAACCCTTGTCGTGGCACATTATATAGTGATTAGTGAATGGGTTTGACTGCTAACATGCATTCATTTCCATGCAAAGACTAAAACTATAACTAGAAAGAAAAATTAAAACAGTCTTGGATTCTTCATTTATATAAAAAAGGTGGTGTGCTTTTACATGTATTCCATCATACACTTCATTAACCATTATGGCAATACATAATTCAATCACACTGTTTACGTTGTATTAGCTCTCGGTGTGCTTGTTACTATGCCAATAGGTACTTCCTTTTTTTTTATGTTTTATAATATATATATTGTAAGTATGTGCTATTTAGGAGAGAGTAAAAAAAAAATTATTTTATTTAAAAATCGAGAAGTTTTAGAAGCCATTAATTTGGAACATGTTTAGTAATGCAATTAATTATATATATTTTTAAAAAATTTTATAAATATATCTTACTATAATTCTTCTGTAATTACTTGGAAATTAATAAAGTTGGGTGGGTGACAAAAATTAATTTGGAATGTTTTTTTGATATTAGAGAAGGTAACAGCTCATTAAAAAGAAAGAAAGAATAAAATTTTTAAGTAATAAACAAACAATACAGATGAAAACTTAAGTTAAAGTTTTCATTTTACTTTATTTTTTCTGCCATAATGCAAACCAATTCATGAGCATAAAACATGGATCAACATTTATTATTTTTTTTAGATGGACAATCTATTGGGGTATGCTATGGTAGACTTGGTGGTAATCTTCCCTATCCAAGTGTTGTGGTATCCCTCTACAAATCCAAGAACATAAATGCCATGAGATTCTATGATCCTTACAATGTTCCCCTCCAAGCTCTTAAAGGCTCAAACATTACATTTATTGTCATTGTCCCTAATGACAATCTCCAATGTTTCGTTTCTGATGCTTCGGCTGCCAACACCTGGGTTCAAAATAATATAAAAGCTTATTGGCCTGCTGTTAAATTCAAGTATATTGCAGTTGGTAATGAAGTTATTCCTGGAAACTTAGCACAATATGTCCTCCAAGCCATGCAAAATATTCATAAGGCATTAACTTCAGCCGGCTTGCCAAACCAAATCAAGGTTTCGACCGCTATATCCACTACAGTCCTAGGCACATCATACCCTCCTTCCTCAAGTTCATTCTCTTCTGTGGCATCACCAACTTTGGGATCCATCATCAAGTTTTTGAGCTCAAATGGATCACCTCTCTTGGCTAATGTATACCCTTACTTTAGTTATGTTGGAAACACTAGGAGTATTGATCTTCGATATGCTTTATTTACATCACCTGGAACCGTCGTAATTGATGGATCGTTGCAATATCAAAACCTATTTGATGCCATAGTTGATTCATTGTATTCAGCGCTAGAGAAGGTTGGTGGATCTAATGTGGGAATTGTTATATCAGATAGTGGTTGGTCTTCAGCTGGAGGGACTGCAGCAACTATTGACAATACTTGGATTTATAATCAAAATTTAATCAATCATGTCAGAAAGGGAACACCAAAGAATCCTAAAGCTATAGATGTTTATATATAAATAATGTAACATATGTCCTAATAGAACCCAAATCATAAGTTAATTAAAATTTAAATCATGGATATGTTTAGAATCAAAGTGGAATATCCTAATCTTAATCGATTTTGGATTCTCTCTTTAAAATAAATTATTTGGTTGTCTTGGACTAGAATGCAAATCCCGAGGCAAATAAAAGAATGAAAATTACAAAATTGCCATGATAATTTATCTCGATGCATAAATGCAAATTACAAGATTGCCCTTGAAAACACATATCTCGAGGCAATCTTAAATCTTAGGATAGCCCAAATACAAATCCTGAGGCGATCCTAAATTTCATGTGGCCTGAGAACAGATCTCGAGGCAACCTGAGAAAATGCAAATCCCGAAGCACCCAAACACATATCCTGAGGTAACTTGGGTTAATTTAAAAAAAAATTAATTTCAAATTTGAAATTAATCGGATAAATTGGTTAATTAAACAAAAAATTAATTAATTAAAAATAAATAAAATTTTAATTTTGGATCTTATCCTATCCTGACTTGGTCTATGGGCTATGATTTTATGGGAGGAGTTGGGATAAGAATGAAAAAACATCTTTCAAAAAGAGACAAAGAAGGAAAAGGGAAAAAAAAGAAGGGCCAAACCCCTCTCTCTTTTTCTCTCTCCTCATATTCACATAGACATATGAATTTCAAAAGAAGAAGAAAAAACATTCTCATTGTTGCTTGTCGTGTTCATCGTTGAAGCCGCCGTCATGGTTGAGTGGTTGAGATAATGCCGGCAATCATACCTAACGCTTTCATTGATGTTCGCTGTCGCTGCTTCGATTACTTGCTGCTGTGCCTGACGCTGTTGATGTTGCAACTGCTAACGCCGTCACTGTTGAAGTTTTCTGCCTCGCTGCCGCTCAATATCGTTGTTGCCATACCGCTTGATGCTATTGTCACTGCGTTACCTGTTGCCGCCGCTCACCATCATAGTTGCCATGCCGCCGTTGAGAAGACATGGGAGCTACCACATAAACCTCGAGAAAGGAGGAAGCTAGAGGGGACTGGCCAGAGAAAGAAAAAAAGAAAAGAGAAGATTTGAATAAGAAAAAGAAAGAATGGAGAAGGAAAAAAAAAGAGATAAAGAAGATAAAAAAAAAGAGACGAAGAAGGAAGGAGACTAAGGAAAAAAAGGAAGAATGGAGAGAAAAAAAAGAAAAAAAGGGAGAAGGAAAAATAGAGAGGAAAAAAGAAGAAAAAGAGAGAAGAATTTGAAAAGAAGAAGAGGAAAGAGAAGAAGAAGAAGAAGAAGAAGGTCCTCATTTTTTTTTCTTCTCCAAATCTATATTTATATGGGCTTGATGTTATCACTAGTGTCACTGTCGTCATCGCTTGATGGTGTTGCTGCTCGCCACTGATACTGCTATCTTCGTGCGATGTTACTGTTGTCGCTTGCTGTAGCCATCATTGCTGGAGCTATTGATAATAAACCCACAAAGGCGAAGAAGAAACGAAGAAAGAAGACCAATTGAGAAAGATCGATGCCCGAATTAATGGCGGATCATCCACACATGTCTTGTTTTCTCTAAAATCTTGAACATTTTATGGCCCAGGTGATGAGTGTCCCACAAGTGCACAGGGTCGTCAAGTAATACCTCTCGTGCGAGCACAAGAGGGTCGTATTCCCTGGGCCCAAGGAGCTACCCTTACTTCCTTTTCACTCGTTGTCTAACCTACAAATCACTTGATGCTTAAGGCTACTAATAAAAATAAAACTAAGCAAGTAATTGTGAAAGACCGAATAAGAAAGTGGAAATGAAGAAGTGAGGAAGGTCACGGATGTGGATCCCCCCCGAGGTTACTAAGGATTAGAAGAATGCTAGAAGTGCAAAGCATGTGGTGGTTCAGGCCAAGAGAGATCCAAAGATAGATCATCCCGATGGTCATGGTAATGATCCCTAATCCCATACAAGTATTGGTACGGAATCTCTTCCGTCCAAATCCTCCTACGATTGCAATTCACACAAGGAAATCTCTAATTAGGGCCGAAACTCAACCTAGGTCCAGCCCTAATGGTTGGAGGGGTATGAGACACCCGATGGTCACGGCGTGCTCATACATACATTCCCATTAAGTGAGGTGTGTCTAGTACAAGGGCGATGGTCACGCACCGAGTACAACCTAGAAGTTGAAATATAGAGTTCTTATGCAAGATCAACACATAAAAGTGCACCAAGCTTAAACCATAAACAAACCACATGCATTAAGCGAATCAAAGCATTCAACAACACAAGTTCACCCCAAGGTTCACCAACATCCGGTGACCTTGGGGGTTATGCCGTCCATATAAGAAACTACACAATATAGGCTCATAAAAACAACTAGCAAATGCATATAAAAACTCCCTCAAACAATGAGAACAAGAGGAGGAAGAGGAAGGCCGCAGATGTCTTCCACAAACGGCGCAATAGGGGCGGCTTCCCACGTCGTCTCCAAGCTTCTCAAAGGTGGAATCGATGAAGATCTTGCCCAATGACGCTTCTCCCCTCGATTTTCCCTCTCTAGATCGTCGGTTGTGGCTTCAATTAGCTCCGGTAAAGTTGCCCCCGCCGAGAGCCTCCAATATTGGAAGGAGATATGATGATGGAGAAAGAAAAAGATCCCCCAAAATAAGCCCTAGCTTTACATAAAAATCATCTGCCCCGAGTCACGCGGCCTGCGCGCGGGCCGCGTCGCGCCCGCGTGGCTCACTGTCTTTCCGCTCGCAAAAACCCGGGTCGGTGCTACAGTGCTAAGCCACAGTACCATCTACAGTTTTGCTACAGTGAATCGTCTGCAGTACTGGCTCCGGATTCTCCAGCGGCCCAAGCGAGCAGTGCGCGGGCGAGCAGTGCTTGCGAGGTTCACAGCCTAATCCAAGTAGGGCCCCGGTTCCTTGCTACATAACCGCAACAGTGTTTTTGCTTTGAGAAGATGATTTTTGGTGCTGATTTCACCACAATTGCGTTCTCGAGCACAATTTAGCTTTTTTGAGGCCTGCAACAAGAAAATAACCAATCTAAGCGAAAAACGAGCACTGATTAATCTAAAATAGCATGCAAGCATATACAAAACCAACATATAAATACATACATTTAGGCTCTTATCAAACATCCGCAGACCTGAGTTTTTGCTTGCCCTCAAGCAAACAAAACATGAATAACATGAGGATAGCGATAAGAGACTAAATGTATGACCTCAAGCTCAAGAGTGGAGGACTCAACTAGCACAAATGAAATGAGATCAAGATAATGAGCTGCAAATGATCAACACATCCGAGATAGTTCTATTCCAACTAAATGCTCCCGTGTGAGTGCGTGCATACTTCATCCCTTGCTTTTCCTAATCACTCCACGTGTCATGGCTACAAGTGTTAGAGTTGCTAAAAACACCCTCAATGATCAACCAAGATTCTTTCGGTCCTCAGTAGAAACTTTAGGTTCTAAGCGAATGCATGAGAGGGTTCAGGAGATCAATCCCTTTGTTTTTTTTTTGAGTCCGCCTAACGTAGACTTGCACAAAATCTTTCCGATAGATGCACATGCTGATTAGGCACAAGAGCCACCCAACTTACTCGATTACAAGCTGGATAGACGCATTCATGCTACATGAGCGGAGGAATACTCGACATAGACTCTTTTACAAATGCATACAAGTCTTAGTTTATGTCTCCTAACCTTCTTCATGCAAAACTTCACTTATGACTAAAAGCAAAAATACATGAGTGCCAAGAGCTCTTAGTTGATCATTGAATGTAGAGTTTAACAACCTAACATCTTAAGTTATGGCAATGGGTTAGTCGGAATGAACAAGATAGAAGCGTGTGCTAGACAATTTTACCAAAATCACTAAAGTAGGAATAGAACTTCATTTCACAAATCATAACAAAAATAGCAACTCATATCTATCCTTCTTTCAGCTAGGAAGTCCTTAACATTAGATCAAAGTTATCATTGGTTGCCACGCATGCAAAGGTATAAAATACCCCATCCCCACACCTAGAGTCGTACATTGCCCTCAATGTACAATAATCAACAGTACATGGTTCTAGATATGTAAAAAAAACAAAGGGACGGAGTAAAGAAATGTCCCCCATAATTTCTTCTAATGGTGCCGAATCCCTTCCTTGACAATAAGGCGTATCGCGTCTTGTGGGCTTCATTTGTAAATCTTGGCTCACTAACTGGTGGTGGAGAGCTTCTCCTTGCTCGTCTGGAGGCCAAATGCTTGGTCAGCATCCCTACAAGACCATACGTGCACCATCAAACCATAAATCCATGAAAACAATGCATAATGAAGTTAGAATACTGAAATTCAGTCATTGCTACAGTAATTCCGGGAAAAAAATTGCAAGAGTCTCTTCTTGCAAAAGTGGCAATCAAAATTTACAAAGCTTTAGATTCAAGCTAGAAGTTCACAAGAAGAATTGAAACACATTCCACACAGTTTTCAGCCCATTCAAACCAAAATAAAATTCCATGGATTTTAGTGGGAAATGAAGCTTGCCTCAAGTTAGGGCATGAAATACCTTGGTGAGTAGATCCGGCGAGAAAGTCGGTAAAACTCCAAATAAATGGTGGGATTGGGGTTGCAAAGGGGAGGAGAGAAGATTAGAGGAGAAAAAAATGAAGAAGAACAGTTAAAAAAAGAGGGGAATCAGAAGAGAAATGAGAGAGAACTCAAGAAAACAAGATGAAGATGAATAGTGGCCAGAAGGAGTGAAGGGGCAGCCATTTAAGGCATTTCCTGCACAGTGCGCGGGTACTGCACGGGCGCACAGTGCCCGCAAGTACCTGGACGTGCGCAGCCAGCAAGCCGCGCGAGGTGCACGCGGCCCGCGTAGCGCTCAGGCTGGCACGCGGGCACCCGCGAGGGGTTGGGATCCAATGACAGTGGCACGCGGGCACCCGCGCAAACCTGGAAACTCATAAAAAAATAACAATGTCCCCTTTCGCAACCGCAAAAACAATTCAAATACAACATTTCGCTCACCGAATTGAACATGAAACACAACCACAAAACACCTAACAAAGAGAGACTATAAGAGAGCAAGGATAATCATCAAACTAATAAACAAACACACAAACACAGATCACACAATAACAAACACAAGAACATAAGCAACACACCAATCAAAATTCAAGAAAATGAAAAATGAAGAACGACAAATATAAAACCTTGGGTTGCCTCCCAAGAAGCGCTTTGTTTAACGTCGTTAGCTCGACGTATCTTACCTCGTGCTCAAGGTGGATCAAAAGAAGTTGAGTTACCACCAATTCCAAGAGATGTGTTCCATGATGGAAAACTCCCTCAAACAATGAGAACAAGAGGAGGAAGAAGAAGGCTGCAGATGTCTTCCACGAACGGCGCAATAGGGGCGGCTTCCCACGTCGTCTCCAAGCTTCTCAAAGGTGGAATCGATGAAGATCTTGCCCAATGACACTTCTCCCCTCGATTTTCCCTCTATAGATCGTCGGTTGTGGCCTCAATTAGCTCCAGTAAAGTTGTCCCCGCCGAGAGCCTCCAATATTGGAAGGAGATATGATGATGGAGAAAGAAGAAGATCCCCCAAAATAAGCCCTAGCTTTACATAAAAATCATTTGCCCCGAGTCACGCGGCCTGCGCTGACCGCGTCGCGCCCGCGTGGCTCACTGTTTTTCCGCTCGCAAAAACCCGCATGAATCATCTGCAATACTAGCTCCGAATTCTCCAGCGGCCCACGCGGGCGGGCAGTGCTCGCGAGGTTCACAGCCTAATCCAAATAGGGCCCCGGTTCCTTGCTACATAACTGCAACAGTGCTTTTGCTTCGAGAACATGATTTTTGGTGTTGATTTCACCACAATTGCGCTCTCGAGCACAATTTAGCTTCTTTTAGGCCTGCAACAAGAAAATAACCAATCTAAGCGAAAAACGAGCACTGATTAATCTAAAATAGCATGCAAGCATATACAAACCAACATATAAATACATACATTTAGGCTCTTATCACCAGGTTTTGTTCATGTTTAATAATTTCGGCATATGGGAATCGGATCCGTTGTTCTCGGCAGCCGAAGTTGTGCAAGATTCGGCCTATATGATGGAGTCAATTCGCCGGATGCTGTTACATGAACAGAAGCTTGTTCAAGGGGAGTCTTCAGATAGCAAGCTTCTTGGTCAGATCTAGTATCACAAGAGAGACCTTCTTATTGCTCTTGAGATGACAAAAAATGGCAGTTGGATTGCCATCCTTGTGATTAGTTGGAAGACTTTGAGGGGCTGTAAATTTTGCTACTTCATCTGATAAATCCAACTCAAGGCAAAATACAATAGTAAAGCATAGACAATTTATTAGAGCAATAAGAGAACAGAGTGCGCAAGTGGAGAGAGGTGTAGCTTCATCAACAACGGGCAGCCTTAAATGAACAAGACAGAGATGGGTTAGCATCATTTCTTTCTGGAGGTGATTACAATGACTTTCATGCATATTATGAGCATGGGAATAGTGGCATTATGAGAAGGTTCCTTGATTCAAACTTAAAAAGTGATGAAATTGTTGAGGTCAAAGTTGAAGAAGATGATAATCCTGAAAAAAATATGATTTACAAGCATGGACACTCTGCCTGGATTCTGCTACAGAGTAGGTTCAGAAGGATGCCTATTTGGAGGTTCTTTAGAAACTTTCAGCTTACTAATACGGGTAAAGGAGCTTTGCAAAGAGAAGGAAAGATGGGGAAATCACCGACGATATGCTTGTCGATGCTGGAGGAGGGGTGTTATCCTTAGCTTTTAACATATCTCCAGCTAAGCAGGATAAATATGCTTGTTCACATCTTGGGATTTTCCCAATATCAAACATTCTGCAATTCATACATTCACGTAGATGGGTAGAGGCTTTCCGGAGGAGGGTTCAAAGAACTCGGTATGGTATGCTACATTACCGGTGTCCCACTTGATACTGATTACACTGGTTGTTTTAGGCTTCTTGAAATTTTATATCCTGTAAAGCACATGGAAAAACCTTTTTCATTAAATTTTGTTCTTATTCTAGCCATGGGAGCTGTTTCATGGTGTTTCATCATTTCGGCAAACAATCCAAAGAGTCCTATTTAAAGTTTGAGCAACTCCTTTTCCCTGAACAGTAATAGGTACCGTTGTTTGTATTACTGTTGATATTTGCGAATTGTAATTATCTTGAGACCAAAGTGTAATGATGTGCCCAGTTATGTGAATGAAGTTGTTTTACATGGATACTCACATTTGTTGCACTCCATTAATTGGCTGAAATCGACAATGATGGTGAGTAGGAGACGATTATTGCTATGTGAATATGTCTTACTTTTGTTGAATATTGAGTATTGATCAAGAGACTTTCTGTTTCAAAACTGTGCGTCCATGCATGCACGTGAGGACCATTATGCATATGAAATGATATATATATATGTATATGTATATGTATATATAGAAAAAGGGAAAATGAGAAACATGCTGTACGTGGATGCTCCACCATTCAAAAGAATCACATGGGATAAGCATGGATTAATAAACATATATATATATATATATATATGAGAGATGACATATTAAAATGATGAAATGCATGCTATATGCTCACATACAAATCAAATGGCAGGTTTATTCAAGAGACTGAAATTGGCAATATTATGATGGGAAATTGGAAGCATTAAAGAAGCTTTAGATGAGGAGATCACTATACCTTCTCTTGCCGGACACCGCGTTTGCTTTAAAAGATACGGCACGTGCTTTAGATGTGATCCAGTATTTGGAAAAAGTTTTTTGGTGTTAGCTACAAGATGAACCAAGGTGATAATCAAGCAGTTGTTCAAGATCCTATTTTCGATATAAGTGCAAATACTCCATATGAGCCTTTGTCAAGAACTTTATTGGATGAATGTGAAACATTGATTTCAACTATGGATGGTGGTGCTCTTAAACCTTGTAGGCATTGCATTAAAAAAATTTCATTATATGCATGCCTACTTGCATGATAAAAATTGAGAAGCATACAATATATATATAATAATAAAATAAAAATGAGAAGCATGCATGACATAAAAAAAAATATATAAAAAAAATAAAAAAATGAGAAGCATGCATACATGCTTGACATAAAAAAAAAATAATAATAAAAAAATTTCAAATTCAAAAGAAAAAAAAATCCTCGCTGGTATCATTTGTTTAAAAATAATAATAATAAAATAATTTAAAAGAGCAGGCCCCACGTGTACCAAAAAAAGAAAAAAAAGCATGCAAATAAAAAAAAAGGCATGCATATACGTATTTACTCACGTGTACCACTTATTAAAAAATAATAATAAAGGCTTGGCCCACCATGAAAGAGACATTTGCAAAAAAAATTTAAGAAATAAAACAAAAATAAAAAAAATGCATTAAAATTAAAAAAAAATTGAGAAGTTGGATGAAAGTGAGGATAGGAAGAGACAGAAGGGAACACTTGTCCAGAAGTTTGAAGGGTTGTGGAAGGTCGTCAAGGATGTGCAATGGACTCACCGTGATGTCTGGTGCCTAGTAAGTATGGTTGGACTGCAAACATATAGAGGATTAAAAAGGCCCAAGCTTTATAATATTAAACATTAGGAAAAAGATTGGATCAAGAGGTGCTAGCAATCTGGATGTTTTCAAAACAAGCTTAACAGAATATTATTGTACATGGGCATAGAAATAAATTTTCCTGCGCATTAAAATGACTAAATGCATCTTATGGAATTGTTAAAAATAACAGCATGCAAAACATAATAAACAAATAAAAATTATATGAGAAATGATACATTATAGTGATGGGAGAGAAAGAATGAGAAGCATTAAATGTGTTTGAGGAGCATGTCATGCATATATATGGGCATGATATAAAATAATTATTATATGCATGCACACGTGCATGAGATAAAAGTTGAGAAAGCATGCATACTCGCATAAATAAATAATAAAAAAAATGAAAACAAAAATAAAAAAAATGAGAAGTGTGCATGCTATATACTCACATGCCTTCTACATAAATAAATAAATAGAACCCACTATGATAAGTGTGGATTAAAATAAATAAAAAAGAATGGAAATGATATGCAAGCAAATGGATAGCAGAGAAAATATGCACTGCTAATATCAAAGCAACGACAAGGGTGCTTATCTCGAGGCAGTGACAAAATTTATATGTTTCGAGGTGGCAGCAAAGCATGCAAACGCAATGATGACGCATATGCAGCGACATATCATGATATACACATATATAGTCAAAACCAAAGCAACCAAGTAAAGATTCAAGATATGAAAAAAAGTCAATATTTGAAAGTCCATATAAATCGACAACTGGACTCAGTAGTCTCAAGACATCAAAAGTCGAAGACCCAAAGAGTTCCACAAGTCAATATTTGAAAATCTATATGAATTGACAATTGAGCTCAGCGGTCTCAGGACATCAAAGTCGAAGACCCAAAGAGTTTCACAAGTCAATATTTGAAATCCATATAAATCTATAATTGAGCTCAGCGGTTTTAGGACATCGAAAGTCGAAGACCCAAAGAGTTCCACAAGTCAATGCTTGAAAATTCATATAAATCGACAATTGAACTCAGTAGTCTGAAGACATCAAAAGTGAAATACCCAAAGAGTTTCACAAGTCAAGAAGGGAGCTTCACAAGCATAAAAGCTGAAGCTTATGAAAAATCAAAATCAAGTCTATGGTTCATCAACATGGAGAAGTCATAACTTGAAATTCAAATCAAACTCAGGATGCAAATCACATCCAAATTGCAAAAATGTCCAAGACACAAGTTCGGACACAAGTCAAGACGATTTCAAATTTCTTGTATTTTTAATGAAATTTATGAATTCATATTTATTGAAATGAATGAAAATTGAGTGTCACAATTTGTTTCTTTATTCACATTTATTTCTTAATTGGAGGTTCCTGCGACAATGTCCAAAGTAATTAACATTAAGGGCTTTCCCTTAATGGAAGTCATGAACCCATAATCTCTTGAAGTCATAAAAATAAAATTAAAATTTTATTTGTGATCTATGCTTTTTAACCGGTCAACCCTAATTAAAGGCCGGGTGAAAAGAAAGGAGCCCACAATAGAGACTTTCATCTTTGCTATGTTTAGTGAAAATTAGAAGTCACCAGAGTTGGAAAAGCATTTTGGTCTTTTTAACTCGGATTCAAACACCAGTTTACCCTATTAATTTCTCTTAAATATTTTGAGAAGAGTAAATAAATGGCAACCTAAATAAGACTTACATATGTAATGAACGGAACAATGCATTTTTGCTGATAGAAATCTTAATTGCTACAAGGATTTGTACTTTGAGTTAGAGCTGTCAAAACGGGCCTAACTCGTCGGGCCGCCCAGCCCCGCCAACAAAAATTGGCGGGTTGGGTTAGCCTTTTGTAGGCCCGTTTGGAAGCGGGCCAAAATGGGTCAACCTGTTTGGGTTAGGGTTATGGGCGGGGCGGGGTGGGCTAGCCCGCCCCTTTAATTTATTGAATTTTTTTTTAAAAAAAAAGATTTAATGAGGATAAATGTTTTAGGTGCTTTATATAACACAATAATTATGATGGAAATTTTTGAATGTTGGGTTAATTGGTTAACTTGCTTGGATATGTTGTTATGTACTTGTTTTATTATTTTTAGTTGTGTGATTTATTATAACCTCATATGTAAAATATTTTTTGAAATATGTGTTTTATATTATGTTTTGTGCCTTAATAAATATCTTTTGGTTTGTTAAAAAAAATAATCAATATACAAAATATATAATTTTTAAATATTTTATATTTTTAGTGGGCCGGCCCGCTCAACCCGCCAACCCAATGTGGGTTGGGTCGGGTTGGCATTTTGCCAACCTGCCAAATGGCGGGTTTTGGTAACTCACGGACCGACCCGCCCCGCTTATCCGTTTTGACAGGTCTACTTTGAGTTCATGTTAATAAATAGTTGCCTTTAATGAGTATATATATATGTGGTTTGTTCTCAAAACATATTAGTTGTTTTGTTTATTTTAATAGAATATACTTAAAGTATATGATTGATCTTATTTATCCCAGTTTGATTATTATATTTAATAACAATCAGACTAGGGTAAATAAGAACAATCAGATACATTAAGTATATTCCATTAAGAATAAAGGGATTTTCACTTTTAAACAAATGAATATATATATATATCTAAATAGAACTCAATGGGATTTTGTTTGGTATGAAATAATTATTTTGATTTTTCTTTTATTTTAATAATTTGTATTTTATCAATTCCCGATGTAATCTTGATAACTTAAACGAGTGCTACAGTAAATAAAATTTTAGCAACAAAGATTTAGGAATTCATGAATTCAATATCCAATTGGCCATGTGAAATTAATAATAGTTCAAATTGAACTTCAACATTTATTTGGTATTTTGTAATAATTAATATTCTTGTTCTCTAGTTCACAAATAGCTGAGAGAAAAATCACAACATAAATCATGTGTACGGTCTTGGAGAATGCTAACAGGGATCTTTCAACACCCAGTATTAAGTAAGCAACCTTCATCTATAGGATTTTTTTAAAAAATTATACAGCTAAATCTTCAATAATTAGCTAAAAAGGAATTAATAATTTATTAATACAAAATTATAATTATAAAATAACAATTCATCATTAAGGTTCATGACATATGGTAATTGGCTACTTCATCAAATGTTATTGAAGATGCCTTATTGCTTCTTGCATTTGTCCCTAATGTGTTTCTTCAAAGAATTCTATTGAACATGCTATTCATGATTGCAAATTTGCTAGAATTATATGAGAGAGAATTCTTCTTTTGACTGATTAGTCATTTTTCTTTCACATTGATATCAAGCAATGGGTGCATAGAAAATTAGACAGTTCAAGACTAGAAAAATAAAGAGTCCATGAATTAGAGCATCATCTCTGGCACAACAACTTGAACTATATGGTAGTAGAGGAATGACCTTGTATTTAGTACTCAGAGAAGTATGTCCCAGCACTCTTTTTTTTTTGTCAAGCAGCAAGTTGCTGAATTCCATCATGCTCAGTTCCTTTAGGATAGTATTAGAGGAAAAAATTTGTTAAAGTAAACACCTATCATACTAGCACATACATATCATGCTCATATCATACTAACTTACTAAGTTGACACATCATATGTATGTGCTAGTATGATATTTAATGCTTCTTTTGGGAATTTTCTTGCTGCTTTTGTTCATAAGGTTAGTGTTTGGTCCTTGTTGGATGTTGAGTTATGCACAATCCTATGAGGCTTGAAATTTGCAGGGCAGTTTGGTTACATAAAGCTTGTTGTTGAGATGAACTCTTTAGGGGCCTTCAATCTCATTTATGCAATTGATAGAAAATTAAGCTCCATCCAAGTTTTGCAACAAATCTTTGGCTTGATTCACAAAAACTTGGAGATTGGTTTATCTTGGATCTTGTAAGAAGAAAATTGCTATATGGACTGGATATATGGATAGATTTGCATACTAGTTTGATGTGGAGAAGAAGTTTTCTTTATCCCTCAGAGAGCTTGTAGATTTTAATTGTGAATGATAAATTGGTATTTGCCAACTTAGTTGGTAATTAGTCATTTCTGTAATACCAATTTATAGTTCACAATTAATACCATATAAATAAATCTTTAGCTGCAATAAAGATCCATACCATATTTCTAAAATTTCTCACAAAGTTAATCCAAAGGAAACAAGGTGACATTGAAATCCCATCCTGAAAATTATAAATTTCATGTTAATGGGTAAAATCCATCATCAAAATTGAGGCACTTACAAGTAGCACTAATTCAAAACAGATATGCAGCATGAAGCAATGAATCAAAGATTTAGAAAATTTCGAAGAGGCTCGGGGAGAAGAGTACCTAATCGTCAGTAGGGGTGAGCAAAAAAATCCGGATCCGATGTCCGATCCCATATTCCGTTTTTTTATCCGAATTTTTTGGGCACCAGATCTGAAAGAGAGGGTCGGGTACCCTGTCTGAATTTGTAAGGTGAAAACCGGATCGGATATGGGTCAGGAGAAATTAAAAACCTGGTATCCGAATCCGATCCGGTTTTTAATATATTCTTTTATATATATAATTATATATAGGTAGATAATTAGATTTATAATAAACTTAAATTTTATATGGTCTAAAAAGTAAAAAAGAAAAAAAATTCAAATCCCTCATTTAAACCCGGGTTTAAATGAGGGATTTTTGATTTTTCTTTTTACACCATATAAAATTTAAATTTATTATATATATTAATAAATTTTTAAAAATTTTTTAGGAAAAAAATTAAAATCCCTCGTTTAAATACTTAAAGAGTTACTTATATAGTTATATTTTTATATACACATATTAATAAATTTAAACTCTTCTAGGGTTAAAAGTAAAAGGAAAAAAATTCCAAATCCTATGACAAAGATCGATGAACTCTTTATTAATTTTTTGATTTTTTTTGTGGGGAGAATAATGTAAGGTTTTAATCCTCTTTATAAGTTACAAGTTTCTTATGTTTGTTTTTTTTATGAATGTTAATATTATAAAAAACAATCCATGAAGTAAATGAAACTTAAATTTGGATCTGGATATCCGATATCCGATTCGGTTTAAACCGGATATTCGGTTTTTAATACCTGGTTTAAACCGGGTTGGATACGGGTCAAGCTTTTGCCAATCCGAAAAACTGGGTACCCAATCCGGTTTTGCTCACCCCTAATAGTCGGTGTCAGTGGATTTCAATTAGGTCAAAGACTAATAATAATAATAATAATAATAATAATAATAAGTGCTTACATACCTTTCTAAAAATGATTTTTTTCTAATATACCTTATATTTGTATATAGAACAAAAACACTAAAAATCAACACTTAATTTTTTTAAAAAATTCTTAATAAATATTTGAATTTTTTTTTCCCTATTTGGACCCAATTTTGGCGATTAACGATTTTTTTAAAATTTGATTTTAATTTGTTATATTAATTAATATCGATCAAATTAAACAGTGAGATACAATTTTTATCTTAAAACATATCAAAAACTTTTTTTTAACTCTAAACCAATATTTTTGACCAAATATTGGCCAAAGCTATTAGCAAAATATATTTTTGCTATATATAATTTTATTTAAAAAACCAATGCCATTAATTAATTATAAAAAGAATCTATGTCTACGGATTTTAATTGTCACTATTAATAAGTGTTAGCAAATGTTTGATTTATTATGATAGTTACAAATTTCTATTGGTATAAACAGTTTACAGGCTATGGATTTTGACTGTCATTATAGATAATTATTAATGTATGATAATATTTATAATAATGGCAATAAGCTTAGTGAATTTTTGATTTATTTGATAATAAGAAAGTTTTGTTGTTTAAAGAGTTTATAGCTAGGAAAGTTAACTATCATTATAGACAATAGTCAATATATAGTAATATTTATACCAAAAGAAGAACATCTGTCAATAAAAGGCTAATTTATTTTAACATTTATAAAGTTATGTTTGTATAAGTTGTCTATAATTAGAGAATTTGATTATGACTAAAGATAAGCATCCATATATGACAATCTCAAACAAGAAATACAAATGAATAAGTGTTAATAAACTTTTTATGTATTTTTTTGCTAAAAGTGTTCAAAAGAGTTAAATTTTGTAATAAAGGAAAGTATGTTTACATAAAAGAATAAGGAATATACAGAAACAATCTCAAACAAGAAATAGAAAAGAATAAAAATTTAAGATATGGCTTAAGAAGTGAAGCCCTAGGCCTTCAATTATTCTCATAAGCCATCTTTGCAAGTCAAGTCATCTATAAAATAATTCTCTATGAATAGATGGCAAAAGTCTTCCTTTCCTAGCTAAATGTCTGCCAAAACATTCCAATCTCTGGGAATGACCTCCACCTTAGTATGCCCACTTCTCCAATGATGTGCTTCAGGTTACGGGTCAAATTCAGCAATCTCCATATATTATCACTTCAATTAGGTTAGGTAGTTGCAGCACAATCTATGAAGATATTTCCAATTTGAATTTGCCGATCTCTTGCACAACTAAGCCCAACTTTTAATACCTTCAGTTTTGCTTCCAAGCTTGATTCAGCTGTTAAGCTGCAACATCTTGCCAAAATAATTTGAGAATTAGATTTCATTGTCACAAAGCCTACCCACCTGTATTGCCTTCGTTGACCCAGGAGGCATATGTAAACATACAAACAACTTGCAAACCAAAAATAGTTAATGAAATTTTTTCAGTTGATATCCATTCAAGAAGCAAAATTCTTCCACATGGTTGACAGCTTTCCTAACCACTTTGTGATGATCTAGTTATTCACCTTTAAAAACTAACTTACATCTGCTCTTTCGTATGAACCACATTGTAGCAACAATTATTGAATAAGTAAAATTGGTTCTTTTGGAATTCATGGCCTCCAACCAACAACCAGTATTAAGGTTATGGATTTGGTGGAGTTTAACTCCAATTGTCCACTCAACACTTCTCCAAATCCAATGAGCTTTGAAGCACAAAACAAAAAAGTGAGGAATGCCCTCCATTTCAAGGCCATAGAAATACCAAGGATCACCTAGGCCTAAGCAGAGAGAGAGTGGAGGTATTGCAAGGTTTTAACCTTGCAATTCATGACAAGCCAAATGAAAAAAATGCACCTTAGGAGCCACTTTTAAAGACCAGATGCTTGCCCAGCCTTTCCAAGAAGAGTAAGACATATGCTTAAGATTGAAAAAGGAATAGGCTGAAGTAACAATTTTATTGCTATTAGAATTAGGAAGCCAAACCCAAGAAGACTATTCATTTGGATCCACCAACCCCTTATCTAAGATTGGCAAATTCAGAACATTTTAGAGAATGATTTTAAGAACATTTGGCTCCCAAGAAAAACTGACAATTAAATCAAAAAAGTTGAATATTTGTTGTACCTTGTCCTGATTTTCGACCTCGGGCTTTTTTAGATTTTTGTGCATGCATTAGGAGTAAAGAAGTCTTTTAAAACTAGTGGCATCCTTACATGATTGCACAGTAGTTTTGTGTGAAAACTAGCCGAAAACTAGGGGCAATTTGGTCGTTTGGACCCTTTTTATTTTCTATTAGAAGGGCATTTTGGTCATTTCTCTTGTTTTTAAAAAACAAAAAACAAAAAGAGAAAGGATTAGAAGCCCAGCTGGCTTCTCTTTCTCTCATTCTTTCTTTCTTTCTTCTTCGTTCTTTTCCTTCTTTCTTCCATTCGGCCGAGCACCCAAGCTTTGAAAAAAATAAAAATAAAAAAAAATTCTTTGACGAGCATTTCGTGCGAATCAAAGCTTCCACTTTCTTCTTCTCATCCTCTTGAGTACGGTGGGAGCTTCAATCCATGTTTTTCTTCCGTATTTTCTCATAATTTTCTTCATTTTGAAAATCTTTGAAAACCTAGAAATACCCCATGGATTGGGTTGTTTTTAGGCTTTAATCGAAGCCAGTGTCATGGGTATTCATTTGTGTGAATGCTTGTGAAAAAATTCTTGATTTGATGATGTAAATCGGGAAAAACCATTGTTTATTGGCCAGTTACTGTAGCAATTTATAGGTTACTATAGCAAGCCCGAGGTTCTTTAGTAGCACCGCTTTTGACATTTTTCTTGTATTTCTTTGGTCCAAATTGAAGCTCTTCTTACCTGGAATTCATTGGAACTAGGTTTCCTCTAGTTTGAGGTCGTTTGGGTCCAAAATAACGTCGTTTTGCCCTAAAACCCTAGAGTTACATGTTTGACATGTAACATTGCATTCGTATGCATTTTAGCTTTTCATTCTTGTGTTCATTGGTTCTTGGATTCTCTGCTTGTTTCTAGGTGGCGAATCATCCTCCAAAGGGAAGGAAATTGCCTACCAATGAGCGCGTATCGAGGCGAGACTACTGGTTCTGTGAGTGGTTAAATCCATACTTACATAGATTTAATAAGAGTACAACAGTATTTTCTTATGTATTTGGCAGAGTTGAACCTAGTATATCGAGAATGAATTTATTTGGCAGAGTTGAACCTAGAATACTTATTTGTATTTATTTTGGGAGAAGCATGTTTGTATGTGTAAGTATTCACATGCAAATGGAATATGATTTGATGTGTATATATATATTTAATTGAACATTTGGATGTTGGATTCCTTGAGATGGAATCGGAAAGAATTTTATTATTGTTTTTGGCTTTGATGGTGTCTACGGACTTTAGTGCAACACTGCTGTGGGGGTCCCACTGTTCGGCCTGATGGGAGGTGGTGTGGTTAACCCTGAGTTTACCCTGGTCAAGAGGTGTGTAGAGCCATTGACAGGGGTTCTTCTATGTGAGAAACCTGGGTCACCACACGGGGATCTCAGTGGCCAACACCAAGGAAGGCAAAATTTTGAATTTTAAAAGTTTTAAACACCTTGGTGGTCCCGTATCTAGTCGTGGCCATGATTAGCTCAGGAATTGTTTGAAGCCAGCTTGTATTTTGAGCTGTGTTCAATGTGTTGGAAAATGCTACTTATCTGTACTATTTTTAAATCATTGTGTTAACTGTTAATTTGTTGAATACTTGGAGCTACCTATTTATATTATTATTCTAGTAATTATTATTTGAAATGCTTGATTACTCTATTATATCCATGCTGTCACCACTCATTGGGTAACTCCTGTTATTCACCACTCTCCTTCTTTTCTCAGACTGCGATGTTGGACTCAGTTGTGCTGGGCAGATAGTAGAGTAACCTACCTTTTCTCCTTGTGGAGGTTAGTTTACAGTGTGCATATAAACTTTTTTGGATCCACTAGACTTAACTTTTGTGTAATGTTCCTGTATTTTGTATTTCTCCGGCTGTATTTGGAACCCTAACTCGTACTGTTGTGGTTATTGTCTCCTTTTTTAGTAAGTTGTGTTAACAGGTTTGTTTTGAGCCTTATGGCGATTAGGAAGTGGGACGCTGTAGGGTTCACTACTTGTTGTTGTGGTGATTACCATGTGCTTGGCTAGAGTCGGGGCGTGACAATATTGCCAAATCATAATCCATGTTAAGATAAGTAGGTTTAAGATTGAGAGGAATATCAAAACACCATGAGTTTTTACAAAAGAGATAATGTTTGGGTTGATAGATTGAATATAAATATGAGACTTAACAACATCCATAGTCTTACATAAAGACTTGAAGAACCAAGAGCATTTGGGGGAATTTTAATCTCCCATGGATTCATTTTCCCATATTTGATATTGAGCAAATTTACCTGAATAGCATTAGTATTATTGAGATATTTAAAAACATTTTTTTTTAAAATCAAAGCAATTTTGGCTATCTCCAAGTTTTAATGCCTAGACCCCTAGGCTTTCCAAGAGTAGTTCTATTCAATGCTATAAGTGGAATGCTGCTACCATCACCCTCCTTAGCTAAAAAGAATTTTCTTGCTAGTTTGGAATTATTTTCATGGATTGACTTGGGAATAGGATAGGCTTCTAGAAAATAAGAAGGAACAACAATTAGAATGCTTTTAATGAGAGTAACTCTACCAACAGGGAAATATGCTGACATCTCCGAAAATGGACCTTATCATCAACTCTAAGAACTATGGGTTGGAAGATAGAAATTGGGAGTCTCTTTGGGAAATTGGTAATCCTACATTTTGAGAGGGGAGGTTCCAATTTTAAAATCTAGAATATGCCAAATGCTTCCAGCCACATGTGTATTAAACTAGGAAGGAAAAAACACCTCATAATTGTGAGCATTAAGCTTTTGACCAGTTAAATTAGAATAGATAACAAGACAATTCTTGATATTTCTGGCAATTTTCCTGGTAGCTTTAGAAAAAAAAAAGGATGAGGTCGTTTGCATACATAAGGTCATTGAAGTTGCACCTAAGTTTAGAAGCATAACCCTGAATTATGTCTAGGCTCATAGCATGATTCAGAATAGAGGAGAAAATTTGTGAAACCCGAATGAAGAGATAAGGAGATAAATGATCTCCTTGTCTGACACCTCTATAATGAAAGAATATTTTAGAGGAGCAACCATTAATGGGTAAAGAAAAGATGCTAGAAGTGACACATCCTCTAATTCAGCAATCCAATGAGTAGGAAAATGCATTTTAGTTAGGGTGGTAAGAATAGCATTCCAAATGATTGTGTGATAGGTTTTTTCAATGTCAATTTTTACAAGCACAATTGGGGACCCTAATTTACTCTCTCCCAAGGAATGGCCGATTTCTTGGACAACCAAAATTTTGTCTAAAAAATTTCAGCCATGGATAAAACCCGACTCCTCCTTACTAATTAACTTACACAAAATAACTCTCAATCTATTAACTAGGATTTTTTTTGACTATCTTGTTGCAAACATTACAATAGGAAATTGGGCGTTAATCAAAGATCTTCTAAGGCTTAGCAACATTTGGGATGAGTGCTAGGTAACTGTAAGCCCAGGATTTAGGCATAGAAAAGGTGAAAAAGAAAAATCTAATGGCTTCAACAAGTTTGTCTCCTATATCCTTCCTAAAACAATTTGTAAAACTTAGCATTAAATCTATCCACCCTAGGACTTTTACCATTAGGGAGGGATATTAGAGCACTAAAATTTTTTTCCATGGCTACCTCCCTCAAAGGGTAATCCTTGTCACTAGGATCAAGGGTTGGAATGTCAGGCGATAAAGCAAAATTAAGTTCTAAGAAACAGATCTAACTATTATCATCCCAAAGATTGGAAAAGAAATAGATAAAGGTATGTTCAATCCCTTGTTTATCTTGGTGGATATTATCATTAGGATCAGTAATACAATTGATGAGACTCTTATACTTTTGAATTATAGTACAATTATGGATAAATTTGGATTTAAGGTCACCATTATGTACTCAAGTTATTATAGATCTCTGGGCCCTTTTAATAGATTCTTGTCTTAAAAGGGCATTATGCTTGTTATATAAGGATCTCAAAGCTCCATAATGATCACGGGTAACACTAATCGAAATAGAATTCTCTAGTGTTTGAATTCTATTTTCAGTTTCCTGGAGATCTACTTATATTGAGTTCATGACCTAGATCTCCAATAAATTAGATTAGATCTAGTTCAAGTAAGGAGATGGAAAAACCAATGCATAGGGTAGGCCCTAAAATTGCAAGCAAAAGACTGTCTAACTATGGAATGACACTCTATATAGCTCAACTAATAATTGTCAAAATGAAAAACCCTACTCTTAGAATGACCGAAACGGCTAATAGTCAAAAGTATGGGAGAATGATCAGAATTAGTTCTAGACAAATGAAAAATATTATACTGGAGAAATTCTCAGTCCAGGAAACATTAGTCAAGCAACGATCTAACATGGCCCGACGTCTAGTTGTTCCAAATTGGACATTATACTAGGTAAACAAGGAGCCAATAGTTTAAAAATCTAAACAAGAATTACATGCACTACAATCATTAAACAAAGCAGCTTTGTGAGAGTAATAATCAAAAGACCTACTATCTCATCACAAGATCTAATAACATAAAAATCTCCCTATATTAACCAAGGGAGATCAAGATTAGCAATATTTGAGAGTTTAGACCATTTTTTTTTTTGTGTCTCAATATTTTGACTGTCACATACAATGATTAAGATCTAGACATGAAGAAAACTAGAAGAGATTACCAGGTATAGAGCCCTTCTAGAACCGACCTAAGGAGTAACAATGCCCACATAACATTGCCAAAAGATGATTATGCCTCTCGACATTCTAGCTGCATGCAGATCTACACCTTCCAGCTTCTGGTGGAATCTGGAGCAGAACTTGTGCACATGTGCAATATCTACTAGGGTTTCCACCATCCAAAGGATCTTCAGGTTGTGAGCCCTTATTAGCCCACGAATACGATTATAAATGTCTTTGTTAGAAACCCCTCTGTAATTTCAAGTTAACATGCTAGTCTACATCATGAAGAAGATTAGAATAATCATTAAAGAAATAATAGAAAGAAGAATATTTGAAACATAAGGATTTAGACAATCACAACATCAATTATGCTGAAGGAAGATTGGTCTAAGTTTGTCTTTCCATCCTCCCTTTCTTCTAGGAGGTCTTTACTTAGTATCTCCGTTATAGGCCAAGAATTCTTTCTGGAGTTTAGTTAGGGTCTTATCTAGGTTCATAGAGACCACCGGGTCTCCATAATCAAGTTCTTAGTCTTTGAGCCTAACATCTAAGTCTTTAGACATCTCTGCATTCTCTTTTCTTTGACCTATTAGGGCATCTGAGATCTTTCCTCAAACATATTGTGAATTTGAAACTGTCTTCTGAGGATCTAGTCATTCTAGCCGCTACCATAGAGGTGATGAGAAAGTTGCCAGCGAGAAGTCCCTAGATAGTTCACTAGCAAGAATAACTTGCTTTTCCTTTACCATTGCCGGGATGTGTGGTTTTTTGGGGGGAGGGGCTAGAGTTTGTCCTCCATTCTGCGGTATGGAGAGAAGAACATTCCAAGTTGTAGTGAAAAAGACTACATAGTCTGTCCCATCCCCCAGAATGCCATTGAAAACCCCAAACATCTCATTTTCTTTGTCACTAATGAGACAGCATCTTCTAAAGATGCCTAAAAAAAAATCTACATTAAAGCCATCATGATGTGATTGTTGATACATTCAATAATAGAAGTTGCAAAGACTGGTCACCATGCGTGGCTATAGGAGATCGTTGGGTTTGTTACAATGGGGTATAGGACACATGCGTCCTTTGCCAGTCGTGGGTGCTAATATGAATCCCAATAAGGGGAACTTGTGTACAGCATGTGATGATATGTTTGGTGAGCCACCACAAGCACGATCCCACCATCGTCGTGCAACCAACATCCATCGACCAAACTCCACTTCCTGTTGTTCTTGCACATCCAGTTCAAGGGCCGGATACATAATGGTTTTGGTCTTAATCGGGATTGACATAGAAGCGTCCTTCCCTAAAACATTCTTTGATGCCAACCGCCCATCGGGATACGATTGATTTGTTGTTAAAGTGGTTGCTGAAGAAGTTCCATGAATAGAGTTTGATCATCAATTTTCTAGGCTTGTGCAAGATGCCCAGTTACATTCTCCACAACCTCTTAGTGGTACAAATTAACTGGAAGGTGATGAAGCTAAACCCAAACTATGGCCATTGAGAGTTTAGCTTCCACCAGTTGAAAGAAAGTTTCCATGGAATGAGTTGAAGAACCAGGCATGTCACCTTCCAAGGCCTTTCAAACAACAAATTTTGAACTGTATTCTCATTTGAACATTCAATCAAGAAGTAACCATTGGCTAAATCAACAATGTAAAACTCTCCCAAGGCCTTTCAAACACCACATTTTGAGATGCTTTCTTATCTAGACATCTAATCAAGAAGTAACCATTGGATTAATTAATGATGTGGAACTTTCCCCAGTACTTCCACTTGGCCAGCAATGTCATTCTTACAAGTTCCAAGGATGAAGTCTTTCCAAAAATATGGCCATATATGAATAATTTATTAGTTTTTCTTAACCTTCTATAGAGCTTCTTGTTGGATGATGAGTGAAGGTTCCCAATTCTGACATGAGCTTTCGGTGATTGCAGCCCAAGAACTGTCCAAAGGCTGTATGGCAAGTTTCAAAGGTGGATCCCTGTTTTCTATGGTGAAGGATTGCTACATTTCAAGTGGAGGAGGTTTCAATCTGACAATGCCCCTTGCGTATGTCCCGCAAGTGCACGGGTTTGTCGAGTAATAAAATCCCAGGTGAGTGGGTAACGTACCCACAGGGAGTAAGGAGTAAAAATACTTAAATTATTTCTTAACCAAGTGAAGATGAATAATGATTGTGTTGAAAAAATGTAATGTAAACAAGAATAAAAGAAACAAGAGAGAAAAGCACAAGTAAGTGAGAGATAAAGCAATCGATATAAATGGGGTACTCGGATATTGTTCCGCCTAGGACAATCGTTTTAAGTGCAAAACCGACTATTATACCTCCCAACTAATGCATTAATGAGTCGTGGAAATCCTTCCATACACGGTCCCAAATCTAAGGTCAACTATGACTAACTCTATACCATGTCCCAGAGGAGAAATCGAACAATCTCAACACCTCCCACTCGGATAGAATCGCATGGAGTTCTAGGGATTCCAAGTGATAAACCCTTTTCTTAGAAATAGACCTAACCCTTTGGTCCAGGTGAAAAGTCTCTAGTCACAATTAAGCCCTAGGTGCTAAAATCACTTCAACGCTTCACTCCGTTGCCTCTGCAACTAAGCCCCAATGGAAGGTCATCCCTTAGCCCATTCACTCTACTATGACCGCAAAGAGATCAAGAAAATGGAGGTAGGATAAATCACATCGGAGGGGAAAGGGGACGCTCTGCTACTTCTCGATTCACCTTCTCAACCATCTCCAAATGAGCTTTGTCTAACTCTCGTGGTGTGTCGCTCACTCACAAGGGTTACCATATGAACTCTCAACCCTAGTGTCACTCTAAGGGAGGATTCAATCAATCAAGCATTCAAGATTGGAACTCAAATAAAACATCAATTAATGAAAGCATAATAGAAGGTTTAATGAAACAAATACATCCTAGGGTTCACAAATCCAAGTACCCTCTAGGGGGTTTAGCTCTCCATGGATCTAGTTACAATCAAAAATGAAATCAAATGTAAAAACAAGTAATCCATAGAAAACACCCTTGATAGTCGTGACGATGGTCTTGTGAAGAAGCCTCGTCTCCTCCAAAGGTCCTCTTGTCCGGCCTAGGACACACCTCGCTGAATCGGTGCTGACGAAAGCTCTCCCAATAATCTTCTTCCAAGTGGAGGATGATGTCGAAGCTGAAAAACCTCTTTAAAAACCCTACCAATACCTGTCAAAACCCTAGCCGCAGCCCCCTCTCAAGTTTTGAAAAGAATGGAGAATAGGATCCTGAAATCGGGGCTGAATCGCGGCTTAAATAGGGCTAGAATCGGACATCCACACGCCCTGTGGATTTGCCACACCGGCCTGTGCAATTTCCGCATGGGCGTGGATAATTTCCACACGCCAGTGTGGATTCTCTGAAATTCTTTTCCAGCCGGTTGTGAACAGTACCTGCTATAATACCAGCCCAAAACACTCCCGAATCCATGTTTTCATCGGGGTAATGTCAACAAACACACATTTACGTCGTAGATCGCTTTCCTTTTTTCAATAACTGACCTCATTGGTGAAGATCTTGCTATCAATGCACAAGCTAGGATACTCGAATGTGATTGCCTTTGTGCCTCTCCAAACTATTGCGCTAGCTTGAATACATCGAGGTTGGCACACATTCTCTCATCTTGAACCCAACTTATGTCTTTACATTTGACCCCTCTCAAGATTTCCTCCAAATACTGCGTTCACGATCTATATTGGCTTCTTTCTTTAATATTCGGCCTCACAACCCTATATGCATGAAAGTAACACGAATGCAAAAGCACTTCGGTCGTGTCCATGACTAGTTCTCAATTCCCATTCTGACAAGACCATCTGCACGTATACATGAGGGGGTTCAGTGAAGCTCAATAAAACAAAAACAACTCGAGTATAGAAAAGATAGAGAAATGAATACAACTCGAGACAACGAAACGAAAATAAAAGACATACTCAAAAGGAAAATCCTTTATGAGTAGTGCAAGTCTAACAACAATATAAAATAAAGTAAAGTAACAAGAAAATCAAGAATGCATCAAATGTTTGTGTCGCCCTGTGTCTGCTCTGCTGCTGCTGCGGCAGGATAATTGAAATATGCTGGTGGATCAGGTGATGGTGAGGTTGGTGGGGCCAGAGGGGTCCTCGGTTGCAGAACATATAATGAGGCAACGTCTCTCTCTAAAATCTGCTGGAGAGTGTCGAAACACACCATAAACTCGGTATACTATGCGGCCTATGTCGCACTAACATCGGTGATCTCAGTCCGTAGCACCCCCACCGCGCTCTCGAGCCTCTTAAAATGATCATAGACTCGAGATGGGGAGAACATGCGTATAGGGGGTGGCTCCTTTGCTGTAGGAGGTGCCTCGGTCTCCATCCCAGTCGGCTGAGGCTCGGGGGTAGGCTGGGAACCCTCGGCCAGATCATCCTCTCCCTCTGCTACCTCTGGGGCAGGAGTAATCAGAGCATATACTCCTGATTGGACTCTACGGACCATACCCATTAATCTCATCGTCTCCAAGCTTAGGGAGACAGGTATACTCGTCTTCTCGGCACCACGAATCGTGTCTAGGAGACCCATACCCATAACTAGTCTCGTAATGTAAGGGCCCGAGAAAATCACTCCTAATATGGTATACTGCCCCTGATGTCGTATATACTATGAGACGATGTGCCCTAGATGAATCGGTGTGCTCTGGACCATTGAGTACAGGTACAACAGCTCCTGCTGGCTCAAAATGCCAGTGCTATCACCATGGCCATTCACCGACTTACTTAGAATAGCGTGCAAATATCGGCAAGCAGGTCGAGAAAGACGCGTGGCCTTGGACACCCCCGGCTCATACTGACCTTGACCACATAATACACTATACGCTCTCTGTGGGGTCAATGCTTCGGGATAATCTGTAGGTAACTGGGCATACTCCTCAGTGTCTGTAAATGCCTCTTCGTACAAGCCAAGCCAAACTGAAAACTAAGAAATGCTCATGCCATGGTGATGTCCAAATGTTCTAAACTAAATGGCATCAACGTTGTCGAATCTCGCATAAGATCTGTCAAACTCAAATGATGATAAGAGTAAATATACGAATGACGCACACCCTTGTGGCTTCTCTGTCCAACCGAGAAAACTCTCAAAATGTTTCACACGCCCGTGCGGAGATTACGCATGGCCGTGGATTCTTATTGGGCAGTTCACAAGGGTAGACACACGCCCATGTGTATTCTCAGGATGGAGGAGGAACTCTCTGCAGAGATCCACACGAGCTTGCAGAAAATACCCATGCCCGTACTTTTGTGGGAGAGTCATCCACAGGGGCGAGTCCAAGCCCCTGTGTTTTCTCAGGATAAATTTGCAAGTCTCTCCAGGAAAATGCACGCTCGTGCGGAAATTCCACACAGGCGTGGACCGTCACAAGGTCGTTCACAGGGGCGAGTCCACGCCCTTGTGTCTTCTCTGGATGAGCTCTGAACGAAAAATGCACGCCTGTGTCGAAATTCCACACAGGCGTGTGTTTTCTTTGGACACTTCGAAAACGCTGCAGGCTCTGCAGAAAATTCCTGAACATATAAATAAACTCAAAGCCTGCCTTACAAAGTAACTTTACCCAGATAAAACACTAAAAATAAGCTCAATCTACCAAAATTCTCAGCCAAAACACAATAATGCACATGATGACATCAAAAATCAACAAGAAAAACACAACAAAAGCCTCTAGAAATCAAGACACCGACACTCAAGGTCTTATTCATGCAAACACTAAACTAACAACTAAGAAAATAGTAAACGCTTGGGTTGCCTCCCAAGAAGCGCTTGTTTAACGTCACTAAGCTTGACATACCTTGTCTTACCTCACGCGGGCTCATAGATGAAGGTTTTCCTCTTACCCATGACTTGAAAGCACGATGAGCAAAGTCTCTTGAAGGTATAGGGGGAGTTATCGGGCTTGGTACCGTCTAGCAAAGGTTTATCCAACTTGTTCGGTTGGCGTACATCCCCAACAGCCTTGGGGCATCTCCTGTGGTGTCTCTTCGCCCGCTTCATCTTCCGGAGCACTTTCTTCATGATTCCTAGAGTAGATGGTACTTCTTCCTTTAGACCAAGATTAGCACTTCTGCATTCTCTACTTCATAGTCTAGCAACCCCTCGTATGGGTCCGGATTGAACATTTCCTACATATATTCATCAATTATGTCATCAGTAGTGTCAAGAAAGTAGAGAGTATCATCAAAGTCAAGAGAATATCGCATGGTTTTGGCGAGGCGGTATGTGAGCTTTTCATCTCCAACCCTCAGTGTCAACTCCCCCCCGTCCATGACGATCAATGCCTTCGAAGTGCACAAGAATGATCTCCCAAGTATTAAAGGAACATCCGCATCCTCATCGACATCTAACACTATGACATCTACAGGAAATATATACTTGTCAACTTTGACAAGTACATCTTCAATGATGCCCCTCGGATGTCTCACTGTTCGGTCCGCCAATTGCAATGTCATCCGAGTGGGCCTAGGCTCTCCCAAGCCTAACTTCTGAAAGAAGGAATATGGCATGATGTTGATACTGGCCTCTGAGTCCGCCAATGCCATTTCTTCACCCAAGTTGCCAATGTTGCACGGAATGATGAAGCTTCCTTGGTCTTTCTTCTTATTCGACATATTCTTTTGCAAGACCGCCAAGCAAGATGCATCTAGAATCATGGAGGCACTCTTCTCCAATTTCCTTTTGTTGGTCAACAAATCTTTCAAGAACTTAGCATACTTCAGCATTTGGGATAATGCCTCAACAAAGGGAATGTTTATATGTAGTTGCCTAAATAAACCTAGAAACTTCTTGTACTACTCATCCACTTGGTCATTCTTCAATCTAGAGGGATAAGGGATTATTGGCTTGTAAGATGGGGGTGCCTTCTCCTTGGTTGCTCCCTTCTCAACCTCTACGACCTCCGGTGTTTCAACATTGGTCTTCTCACTTGGAAGCCTACCTTCAATCTCATGACCACTTCTCAAAGTGATCGCCTTCACATGCTCTCATGGATTGGTCTCAGTATTGCTTGGCAAACTTCCTTGTGGTCTCTCCGATAGAGACTTCGCAATTTTTCCCACTTGATTTTCTAGGTTGTGCAATGAATCGGTGTAGTTGCGAAGTGTAGCCTCGAGCGATTGGAACCATGTATCCGATGATTGCACAAATCTAGTCAAGGCTTTCTCTAAGTTGGTCATTCGGGTTTTCAAGCCGGACACTCAATTTTTCATGTTTGGGGCTTGTTGTTGTTGGAAACCCGGTGGTGCCATGGCCTTTGGTTGTCCTTGGTTGCTCCACAAAAAGTTGGGATGATTCTTCCAATTCTGATTGTAGGTGCTGCTATATGGATTACCTTGGTTCCTCATTACATTACCCATAAAGTCACCTTTCTCCACCGAAAATAGATTACCAATAGAGATCGGGCAATCGGAGGGAGCATGTCCTCCGCCACACCCGGTGCAAGTAGTCACGGCCGCCACTCTATTGGAAGTTAGAAGGTCTAACTTCTTACTCAATGATTCTACTTGGGCTGCCAAAGAAATGACTGCATCTATTTCATGGAGCTCGGCCACCTTCTTCCTTTCCCGCCCATTCCATTGATAACTGTTCCGCCTAGGACAATTGTTTCAATTGCAAAACCGACTATTATACCTCCCAACTAATGCATTAATGAGTCATAGAAATCCTTCAATACACAGTTCCAAATCTAAGGTCAACCGTGACTAACTCTATACCATGTCCCGGAGGAGAAATCTAACAATCTCAACACCTCGCGCTCGGATAGAATCACATAGAGTTCTAGAGATTCCAAGTGATAAACCCTTTTGTTAGAAATAGACCTAACCCTTTGGTCCAGGTGAGAGGTCTCTAATCACAATTAAGCCATAGGTGCTAAAATCACTTCAAGGCTTCACTCCGTTACCTCTGTAACTAAGCCCCAACAGAAGGTCATCCCTTAGCTCATTCACTCCACTATGCCCGTAAAGAGATCAAGGAAATGGAGGTAGGATAAATCACATCAGAGGGGAAAGGGGACGCTCCGCTACATCTCGACTCACCCTCTCAACCCTCTCGAAACTAGCTTTGTCTAACCCTCGTGGTGTGTCACTCACTCACAAAGGTTACCAATATAAACTCTCAACCTTAGTGTCACTCTAAGGGAGGATTCAATCAATCAAGCATTCAAGATTGGAACTCAAATAAGATATCAATTATTGAAAGCATAATAGAAGGTTTAATGAAACAAATACATCCTAGTGTTCACAAATCCAAGTACCCACTATGGGGTTTAGCTCTCCATGGAGCTAGTTACAATCAACAATGAATCGAATGTAAAAACAAGTAATCCATAGAAAACCCCCTCGATAGTTGTGACGATGGTCTTGTGGAGAAGCCTCGTCTCCTCCAAAGGTCCCCTTGTCCTGCCTAGGACACACCTCACCGAATCGGTGCCGACGAAAGCTCTCCCAATAACCTTTTTCCAAGTGGAGCGCGATGTCCAAGCCGAAAAACCTCTCCAAAAACCCTGCCAATACCTCTCAAAACCCTAGCCGCAACCCCCTCTCAAGTTTGGAAAGAATGGAGGATAGGATCCTGAAATCGGGGCTGGATCGCGACTTAAATAGGTCTGGAATCAGGCATCCACACGCCCCTGTGGATTTCACACATGGGCCTGTGGAATTTCCGTACTTGCGTGGATAATTTCCACACGCCCATGTGGACTCTCGGGAATTCTCTTTTCCTGCCGCTTGTGAACATTATCTGCTACAATACCGACTCGAAACACTCCCGAATCCATGTTTTCATCGAGGTAACGTCAATGGGCACACGTTCACGTCGTAGATCGCTTTGTTTTTTTCAATAACCGGCCTCATTGGTGAAGATCTTGCTATCAATGCAGAAGCTGGGATACTTGAATGTGACTGTCTTTGTGCCCCTCCAAACCATTGCGCTAGCTTGAATACACGGAGGTTGGCACATATTTTTGCATCTTGGACCCGACTTATGTTTTCGTGTTTGACCCCTCTCAAGATTTCCTCTAAATAGTGCGTTCACGATCTACATTGGCTTCTTTCTTTAACATTCGACTTCACAACCCTATATGCATGAAAGTAACACAAATACACAAGTATTAGCGCTAAAACCTGATAAAAGTAATGCTCATTATAAAGAAATAACACTTCACATTCTTATCACACAAGCACTTATCACAAGCCAAAGAATGTTATCGGAAGATAGTGTAAAGTTTTCAAGTCAAAAAATGTTTGATTTATTTGACAATTATAAAGTTTTATTGGTATAAAGTAAGAGTCAATATATAATAATATTTACACTAGTGGTATAACATGTGTTAGTAAATGTCTAATTTATTCTGACAATTGTATTATTCCATTGATATAAAAGTCTATAGCTATAGAATTTGACAGTCACTATAGATAAGTATCACTATATGGCAATTTCATTTTTTAGTAGAGTTTAGATGGTTGGATACCCTATTGTTGCCGACATTTCTAAAAAAATGCCTAAGGTTAGTCAAACAACCTTTTTAAAATAAAATTTAATTATTTAAATAAATATATCTAAGAATTATTTTAAATTTACTCTTAAAATATATATAATTATTAATTAAGTCATAGTTGAGTCAAATCCATTTTACAATTACTCTTAAAATTTTTTAATTTTTTTTAGAAAATATGAAAATCAGTGTACTGCAAAGAGGAATTTATATAAGCTAATATCACAAAATGTACTGATCCCCTTTTATCTTGTGCCTAATCAAAATGATTTAAGATCACGACTTTTTTTAAATAATTTATTTCTATATTAAATTAGTTTTTTTATTATTTTAACTGAAAACATTACACAAAATTAATTTTTCCTCATTGAAATTGGAGGAACAAATAGTCAAGTTATTTTTCTCTCTAATTTTCAAAATTTAGACTTTACTAAATTGTCATAATCTAGTGAAAAATAGTAGTGTGACTTAAATGGATAAATCATAACTACAACGTTAATAGTCATTATATAAGTACATAACAATATTTAAAGAGCCTCTTGTGGGACAAAATGCTTTGTATTCATGGCTGCATCATAAAGACTTTCATACCAATAGATAATGCTAAAAATAGTAGCAAATACAACAATAAATAATACAAGTTTTTGAGAAAATAAATAAATTCAAGTTTTTGGACCAATTTTGAGCACGATTAGAGACTGTTGTCGCCCCTCACCATATTTTTTGTTATTTTGTAATTTAATTGATATAAAATTATTTTTAGCCTTTTCAACAAATTTAAAATAGCTAGTTATGAGGATATTTTAGTTATTGGGGCGAATTGACTTTCTTACACTTCTTTCTCAACAACTACAAGTGATCAAGTTTATGAAGGTGTTGTGGAAAATAAAATTTCTAAAAAAATCTATATGTACATCCTAAACTTGGACTATTTCCCCTCACCAAACTACATAATCTATCGAATTTTCAAGTATTTAACTTTATAACTCTCAACTTCTTCAAGTTCAAGATTTAAAGCTTCTAAGTTCTAACTATAAGTTTTTTTTAATAATTCCTCTTTCGCATTTGAAGAAAATTGGGTATTTATTCTACTTCTTCAATTATTCCTAAAGGAGTTGAGGTAACCCTAACCTTTTAATTTAACTTTGCGTAATGGTTGGCTCTTAGAACTATATAATTTTTAATTCTCCAATTTATTTTTATAAAAATACCCAATTTCCCTTCTACCTAAGTATTATTGATTTTGATGTTGATAGTAGTGGCATAGTTACCCAATTTCAAGGGAACAAACTTTGACAGTTTAATAATTTTATGATATTAATCAAATTAAAAATAAAGTTGTTCATGTGGTTTGTGAAAAATGTAAAGTAATTATTGCTTGCTAAACTCTGGGATGGGACATTTAAAATCAATGACGAGTGCCTCTAGCCAACATGATCCATCCCGATTACAAAGGGTCCATTTGGATCACGGAATAGGAATGAGAATGGGAATGAAAATGGAAATGAGGTAATGTTAATGAGAATGGAAATTATGGGGATGGGAATGAAAAAGTTGTTTGGTTGGAAGGAATGGGTATTGGGAATAAGAAAAAGTGGAGTAAGGATTATTATGAAATTACTTTTGTACCCTTAGAATAATAAATAATATAAAAATATGTGAAAATATGCATTATGATTAAGAGAAAATAAAAATTGATATTTATAAAATATTTTGAATATAATTATTCATTTAATTATTAAAATTAAATATTTAAATGTAAGAATTAACTTAATAATTTTGGATCTCCCCCGTTAATTATATTTTAATTTTAATTAATTAATTAATTAAAATTAGTTATTATATAATTTGATCACAATAATAAAATATTTAAATTAAACAATTTACTCATACTACATAATATTTCTTCAGAATCCAATGAAACCTAAAATTCCATGTCATTTTTAAAATAACTAAAATAAATATATGAATCAATAAAACTATTGCATGCAACATAGGAGATTGTGTCATAATCAATGAAAAAAATTGAAAAGCAAAGGTAAAAAAGAAATTCCCATGTTATGCCCTTCCAATCCCACCAAATTTGGGAGTCATGTGATTAATGTACGGATAAGCATCCCATTAACCTCAATTTGGAGCTTTATCTTTGGTTGGCTACATCAAAACATGGGCATGGGTTTAAGGAGGTAATGATGCCCATTGATGAGGGTTCATTACCCCCATCCAAACGGACCCTTCTATTGGTTAGGCATTGGAATTTTTTATTTTACTAATTAAAAAAAAAAACAAGAAATGCCGTGTCAAAATTATTGTCCCATACAATTATTTTATTACTTCACCAAAATATTTTATATTTATAAAAATGTCTCTTTAAATTTTTAATCTGACTTTTAAATATGCTTCAAGAAATACTATGAGAAAAATTTATCTTATTATTTATCATGAGTATAAAAAAAAATTAATTTCTGAATAATCTACGTAAGGTTTCTTTTAAAATTGCTCTCACTTCTAATATTTTTACTTCTAAATTTATAACTGTTTATTTTTGTGCTACCATTTATTTCATTAAAAATTCTTACCCTTTACGAAAATGTGTTTTAAAATTTATTGAATTAAATTATCAATATACCTTAAGTATATTACAGGCTATACTAATTATGGATACTGTTAATGAGTATCAAATTCAATAAGTTATATTTTCATACTTTTGATAATTTTTTTGCAATTATATTGCAGTTGAAATTTTAAAAATATAATTAAATTTCAAGTTTTCTGAAAATCTATTTCATAATCGTGTACTTACTATATTCTACATAGTTAAGGCATGACTTTAAAAATTTTATATTTAAATGGCTAGACATGTTAAAAAAAAATTATTATTGATATTAAGTATAGTGAAAACCAACTTATGCAATGTTAGAATGTGTATGTGATTATAGAGATGTTATTTCAATGTTTGGTAACTAACATTTTCCCGAAGTTCAAATTAGTAGTTATGATTGGGAAGTTAGTAATATGGTAAATGAGCTTTTGGAATTTTTTAAGGACAACTAATTTTTTGTGGGGGGTTTATTATCACACTAGTTTGTGATGATTAGTCAATAATATTTTATTATTAGATTTTTTTTGTTTAAATAGGGGCATGACCATAATTTTGCTTGTATTAGTGCTCCCATGGAACAAAATTTTTTAAAAATGTATTATTGAAAAATTGAATCTCTTCCAAATTTATTATTGTTTTATGATGGAATCTAATTTTGCTACAAATATTTAAAGTATATGTTCATTTATAAAACACAAATACGCATTCCATATTGCAAATATGATTAGAACAAATTTTACTAGTAGTATCTTTTTTTCTTCTACCATTAGCAATACTAGTTTTAGTTCTTATTAGAAGAAAATTCATAGTTGTAATAATTTCTTATAGTGGAAACCACAAAAGAATAATTATCTTGTACTAGTTGTGATACCACATAATTAACTAACTCCACCGATATTTACAGTAGCATTGGAGTCTTATATCAATGTAGAAAATAGAGTACTAGCTATGAGAAGAGGAGCTGGATGAACCAACAATTAGTGCAAATGTGCACATATGCTTGAGAGGATGGATGGATGAACTAACAAACAATTCAATAACTTTGTATATAGTTACTTTTTTAAATAATTCTCTATCTCTCTATGTATAATATATATATCTATATATATATATATGTATTATAATGTTTATATAGGTCCATTAGGTAATTTTCTTGGTGGGTGGTTTTCAAATAAATCCCAAAGTATTAGGAGTTTTTTCTATAGTTATCAATTATGAAGTAATTTTTTTAACTGGTAATGAACAAATAGTTCCTCTGAAGGTAAGGTATTTACAAAAAACCCAAATGACTTTGAGTATTTCCAGAGAATCCTCCTTTTTTCTGACATGTTATTTTTTAGACCTTTTGACATAAAGGTAGCTAATGTTGACAGGATTAGCTCTCAATTTTTTTAAACGAAAACACATAATTTTAACTGAAATATCAGATTTTAAGCAGAAACTCATAATATTAAATAGGGGAAAATAATATATTAAGTGAAAACTTATGTGGTTACATGTAAACACAAAATGTTAAACGAAAACTATAATATCAAGCGAGGAGTATATGTTGCAAGATAGAATAAACTGACAGAGTAAGCTGCAGTGTTAGAAAAAGAAGTGTATTGAAAAAGGGGGGGTATGTCTGAAAAATTCAAATGTCAGATGGTATGTCTAAGTGTTTTGAAACTGTTAGGTATTTATAATTCATTTTAAAATTTGGTTTTTAACTTCTTGCTATTCTCCATATTAAATATTAATAAAATTTGTAATTATTAAAAAAAAGCGTAGACAAGGGTCTACTCGACAACTCTTTATGAGCTCAGCTAGGTTGGATCGTTCCTTACACTGAATTGACCCTCTGCAGTCGGTGGGCCCATTGACTTGTTTGACACCTACACACTTCATGCCTTTATGCAAATATCATATATTTTAGTGGAAATTGCCAAAAACACCCTCTAAATTTGCATTATTGCCAAAAACACCCCATTAGTTTTGCACTCCCCAAAAACCCCTTCCTTTTTATTTCCATGCTTTTCAACCCCCCAAAGCATGTAACGGATGTCAACGGAGTTATTTTAAAATTTTATGGAAAAAAATACCCTTGCATGGGGAGTCGTGATTGCTAGACCATTTTAGCGGTATGAGAGGAAGTGGGGGTTTTCCGTAGGGTAACCCCAGAGAGGAATTTCTTGGAGCCTTTTTGAGTTATTTTTTCTCAACTAGAGTCTTGATTAAACCATTTCGAAAATTGTCTCTGAAGTTGTCTCTAAGCGTGACCTACTGTAATTCTGACTTTTTCCCTTTCCACCAGCATCTCGAAGGAGAAGTCCCCTGCGCAAGTAGTTGGCATTTCATCGGGTTTGCAAATCTAAGGTATTGAGTATGGTTTTATGTTAACTTATTACATTACAAAGAAAGATTTTTCGGTTTTGGTTTTTGTGCTCCTATTTTTTTGTTGGAAGATATTGAAGTCTGAGGGATTTCTCTGTGAGGGGTTTTGTTAGTCTGCAAGGCAATTTCTCGGCTAGGGTTTTGTGTTGTTTTGCGCTTTCATCTGTATACACTATCGAGAATAGTTTTTTCGATTGTTATGATTTGTGTAATATTTATAATGTACATTTCCACTTTCATTTGATATGGTTTTCGGTTTTACAAAATGAGGTTTACGTTTAACAAAATGAGATATTCACGGTTTAAATTTTTGTTGTCTCTGTTTAAGTATTGTTGTCTACTATTTAATAAACTAGTTCTCTATTTAACAAATTGATATCTACGTTTAATAAGCTGAAGGTTACAGTTTAAAATCTTATATTTCGCAAACATTTTGTCTTGCATGTTGAATGTGTTGTTATTGTCGCGAGGCTTTGTGACTATGGCGGTCAACCCTAGTTAATGGGCGATGCTATTTGACACGGTAGTGGAGACCTTAGTCGAATTGAAAGATAACATGACCCCTCGGATCTTTGGGAGATCATCAGAAGGACACCGTTTGCGACATTCAGCTGGTGGAAGCTATCTACCAAGAGAGGGCCCTTTCTTGATTCTCTATTGCAAAGATACGATGGCGCACCAATAAATTCGAGGATCGGGAGAAAACTGCTGAGTTTCGAGGGCCTCGAGGGATGTGGCCCTCGTTCTTGAGTACTGCGTTGCGATGGTGGCGCGATCGTGTTTCAGAAGAATAAAAATCCCGCTCGGTGTTCGAGAGGGTAGGTATTTATCAAAAACCTACGAGAGGCATAGAGACTCCATCAAGCGCTCTTGTGCGACTTGTTCGACGGAGGGGGAAGAAGATAATTTTTTGTCAAACTCTGATGGTGTACCTCGTGGAGTGCAGATCCTCTTCCCAAATACATCATGCTCGGTTCCGAGCTGGATGGGTTGATTATGTCGATGATCTACCCGCCATGGGGGCGATCGCGTAGGGCGTAGGCGGCGCTGAAGTGGGCGATGGAGGACATTCCACTGGCGGCCGCTCGAGTGCAAGATAGATCTTGCGGGAAGAAGACTAACACGAGGATATATTAAAGGGGTGCTCGGTCGCGCTTAGCGTATGGTTTCTAGGTGACGGAGCAGGGAAAGAAAGTCCGATTCGGCGAGATCCCAAGGATCTTTGTGCTACGGTGAAAGTAGTTACAGGAAGCAAGCGACGGTAGAAACCAGCTTGTCATCGCTCGAAGGAAAAGAGGTAATAAATCATGGACAATGTTTAACAGAAAGTCATTTAATGTTTAAACCATTTTTATTTAGCGTTTAACTTTATTATTCACGAGTTTAAAAATTTATTCATAAAGGTGTAAATATTTTGTTCTCCGTTTAAATATATTCTATAATGTTTAATATAAAAAAACTACGTTTTAAATATAGTTGTTATAGTTTAAAAGCTGAATGATTTATTTGAAATTGTTTTGGTTTACATATGTTAGTTTCTGAGTGGTTCGGCGAGTCTTTGAAGAAGAAATATTTGTTGGGGGCCAACCCAGAGCGGATGGATGCTATTGCTCAGGGAACCACTTGCTCGAGGCGGGATGAGGAGGCGACCTCTATCGTGCGTGCTCAGCGCCCGTTCTCCTATTTCCGACCCACCACGCGCGCGCATTCCTCGGCGTCGGAGCAGCCTCCCCCACCCGCGGATTGCAACAACCCCCTACCACGACAACGAGCGGTCCCCCACGATTGTGGCGGACCCCGACCATGGCGGCCCTGCTCCGGCGTGGCGAGCCACCGACTACTGGGCGAAGATGTCGCTGCAACTCTTATGCGGGCGTGCGGAATATTGATGACCGAGTTTTCCTCGGCATGCCGCTCGTGTTGAGAGCTCTGGAAGGGCGTTCACAACCAGCTGCGTCGTCCCTCAAAGAAATGAACCACCGGGACGGACGAGCCGTCGGAATTTGATGGCAGACGACATCATCGGGTGGCCAGTTCCAAGATGGCCACATTCGAAGAGACTTGCGAAAAAGAGGAGAACAATCTTGCCTCTGTCTCCGCGTGGTGACGATGAAACAATAGCAAACACCATCGGCGGTGATCTACATTCTTGAGTCTATCGCCGTAGATGACATGAGCCATGATGGTGGAGGACATCATAGATGATGTGGCCATTGCTGCGGTTGAGAAGATCGTTTACTCCCTTGTTAACGAAAATCCACGACCCGGTGGAACCGGCTGCGAGATGCGGCATCAAAGATGGACACAATCCACGAAGAACAAGAACAAGCTAAGGGTGTGTCTCCCGGGTTGATCTTATTGCTTGGTGGCCCGCAGGTGAGAAGATCGTTGAATCGTTCGTCGTGGCCGGCGAGTGCCGCATCGAAAGCGAGATACAATCCCGACAAAAAGAAGCATGTAAGGGTATGTCTACGGTTGATCTTTCGTCGTCGTCCCGCGTCGAAGCCGGACACAATCCCAACAACAACAACAACCATGTAAGGATGTGTCGCGGTTGATCTTTGTCAGCCGTCCCGCATCGAAGGAAGATCTGTCTGTGGTCTTGAACACCGTGAAGGCTCAGCGACGAGTGCCCCGTGAAGACCCCGGCCAGAAGCGGCGAGGGAGATGATCAAGAGCCCGATCAAAATTGGGACAAGGCGGCTCGGCAAGTCTTCGTTCGAAGAAGAAAAATGGGTTGGTCGATCGCGTCTTAACAAATCTGACGAGGGAGTTGATGAGGATCTTCCTTAAGCTGCTGTATGGACGGAGTAAGTTTAAAGTTTTTCATGATAGTGTTTAAAGTTTTTTATGATAGTGTTTAACTTTTTGTGATAGTGTTTAAATGTTTTATATGTTATCATTTAATTTATCTACTAACGTTTAATTATTTATAATATCATTTTAGCATTGATAATATCATTTAAATATTTAGAATATGGTCTAATTATATACATTATCGTTTAATCTCGACCTAGCATCGTGTGGAAGAATGGCGTTGTCGACACTGCACGGGACAAATTATACCTCTTGCTTGAGGGGTAAGGAGATGGTCACGAGATGATGTGATGGAGCGCTTTTGTATGCATAATACAAAAGTCGCTGAGCAAGGTGCCATATCCCTACAAGAAGCGCGCCTCCATCATAAGACCATTGGTGCTGTTTATGTCAAAGCAGGACGACGCCATGGAAACAACTATGGCTATGATCGGAGATCTTTGTCTGTGACTTGCATGAAAGTTCAAATTGTCATCCTCCGATAATAATGAATGGCCACTTCCATGTAAGTGAGTCCTTGACAATGACAAACAAGAATCTGAGGCGTTATTCTTCATGCGGCGAGAGTGCGAAAAAAAGCCCAGCGTTGGACATGGTAAGTTCTTTAATTATATCCGATTGATAGTGTTTGTTATTTAATCGGTATCTTAATCTCAACTTACGTATCTCGGCAGTGGAATCTATTCGACACGGTTCGATTGATATGCGGGATTCAGCTGAGTTGGCGACCGCAAAAGTACCCACTACGTCTATGTCATGCGGTTTTATCGAGCAATTACTTTGGGGTGAGAAGCTACGGCTACATGACGAGGCGTTCACTTCACGAGATTAAAGTATGTTACCCGCATACTTAAGGAGGGAGGCGTGGCGTCCATGAGAAAGGGGGGGTCGTTCGAAGTGGGTTAAATTTTGATTTCGCAGGACAAGACATGTATATGTTAATGTCAATTTTGTTTTCGAATGTAAACCAGGACAAATTCAATTCATTATTTTTTTATTTTTCGAAGAACATGACTTGTATATGTCGATGTAAATTTTTATACATTTTTCAATTGTAAAGTGATAATTCCATTCAAATTCAATTCATTGTTTAATTCTGAGTGTCATTGTTTACATTTCGGTTTAAATGTTTAACTTTACCATCTATCGTTTAAATATCGAGTTTGAAACATTTAAAAATTACAATTTCTCGTTTAAAATAACACTCTCTGTTTAAAAATAACATCGTCTCTGTTTAAATAGCGATAACACTTTGTAAAGAATAAGAGTTTAAATATGAAAAAAATTTCCGGTCGATTCAGATTGTTTCTCTTTAGAAGTCGACTTATTTACAATGCCTGAGTCGGCTGACGACTTTCATTACAAGATCTATGATTGTGGCCGGATCCATGGCGTGCTGCGATGTTACTTCATGAGACATCTAACGCTTGCGACTCGATCCTCTTTTCATCTAGGGGCCTTGGTGCCTTCTCCTCGACGGTGATCATAAGCAGAAGCTCACGATTTCCGTCTGAAGGCACTGTCGTCGTCGGGTATGGGGAATATAGCTTCCTTATCGCCAATTTGCAATTGTTGGCGGTGAAGTAGCCGCTAATAAATCGATGAGCGTTGGTGTGCATGCGCATTATTGCGGTATAGCGTGTTAGTAAGGGATACCATAAACTTGCCACCGCCGACATGAACAAGTTACGATGGCAAGATCTCGGGAGTTCTTTGCAGCTGGTCGATCACTTCATAATGATCATCGACACGATGACCAACCACGAAGATTTCGGCTATCCTCAACAATGATCTCTACCTTGAATGTATGTACGGGCGTAAGTAGGTCTCCCGTTTGTTAAAGCTTGCTCACGCGGTTACATAATATCGCATCAACTTGAACACGGCAAATAAGGTTAAACAAAGATAGTGATGGTTAAATAATTACGTAAACATGTTTAAACATTATTGTAAATAGTTAAACGAAAGGATTAATATTTAAAAGTCAGACAAGTCGAATTAAACAAATATTGAAAATTTTTTTAAAGGGTAACACTAAATGTTAAGTGTAAATCAACATTAGCGAGACCTTATGGAGTCGACCATTTTAAATCACTGAGTAAATGACGAGCTTCTTTGATCAAGCATTGAATGACTCCGCGACATTTGAATACATCTCACCCCAATGATCACCTACGAATAGATAATTCGACCAATGTGCCATATCCGATTTATTAATCAACTAGTGATGAGCTTGGGGTGATGTGGCTGCGGTTCATTCGCGGTATCATCGAAATCTTTAGCCCGTGGATGCCCACGCAATGCGGAAGTATATAGACCAGCACTCCTCCCTCGATGCCTTCCCAAGTCGACATTGGCTTTCATAAAATTGGCCTCCAAATGTCGAAGGCGGTATGCGTGTGGCGAAGAAGGGAAGACTCTCGCAATTGCGTTCACAAGGCCCTTGGACATGTCCGAGGCGAAGGTAATTATCTCATGATAATCTCCTTCCTCGTATAAAAGCATCGGCTAACTTAGATATGAACCAAGTCCAATTGGCGTCGGTCTCGTTGTCGACTATCACGAAAGCGGCGTGGAAAAAAATCCATTGTTTCCATCTTTCACTGTGGCACTGATGAGTGTGCCCGATATTTTTCAAGGAGGTGGGTACCATCGAGAAAGCATGACTGACTGCAAGCCCTCTTGAATCCCATGATACATCTGCTGAAAGAAAAGAATGCGCGTTTATAGCGATCACGTCTCTTTCCACGATCCTGCTAGCTGCAGGGTTTGTCTCGACCACCTTATCCACATACCAAAGCAAGCGATCGTAGGCTGGAGATGTCGCTTTGCCGTCGAGGACCACCCGGACATGCTCTTTTCCCAACCAAGCCTGCTTGTATGGTATGTGGACAACATGTCGCCATTCGAATGTCGATGGCCTTGTACGAGGGCGGTCCTTGAGCCCACAGAATCACTCGTCGCTAACCCATTTTTTTAGATGCTTTCGGATGTGACGCCAAACCTATGCCACCACCGCAAGTGTGTGGCGGGTTGATTGTCTTGATTACGAAAGTATTTTTTTATTATACTCTTTTGATGCATGAAGCGCCAGCGACAACCATCGGCGGCGCATTCCACGATCGCTCGATGTTTTTTCGTTCTTTATGAATTTGAAGTCAAAATTCCGTTTGATTGCATGATTTCAAAAGTACATCCACTGAAATGTTCAACACCGTCAAAAGCGTTGTCTAATATCCAGCGGCGACGCGGAATGATCGGCGAGGAAGGAAGACATCCCACACCGTCGAGGTCGCCCATGGAGATGAGCAGGGAGCACTCGCGAGAATCCGAATTCACCTTGACACTTGATCGAATGAAAAGATCAATATGTTAAGCGGAGAATATAATGTTTAAGTGATAATGCAAACATTTAAGCGTTAAACGTAAATACTTAAGCGAGTGACCAGATTAGCGTAAACAAATAGTACAAGATGTTAACCCGGTGGTGACATACTTAAACAATAATGAACCCATACTAGCTGGATCAAATAAAAGAGAAGGAACTTCTGACGAGTAAAACTCGTTTTTCATTAGAGATCGACAATGGCACATTGTCTCTCTCGACAAAAAGATCAACTACAGCGCATTTGAAGATGAGTGCATGTGACACATCCGCTGGAAGTTAACATCGTTTTCTATTGGACAAACCGTTTTTATATCCATACGGTGTGATAAACTTCACTACGACAAAGGGAAACTTGAGACCCCATCGCTCACATATCTCGATTAACACCAACTCCCAAGAAGTGCGAGCCGTGAACATTAGCACTCTTCCCTCCCGTTGAATCTAGCAATACCACAAAAAAACTCTCCATAATATATCGGCGAAAACCAAATCGTACAAACCAAATGAAATAAAAGAACAAAAAAAGAGGCGAAGAAGAAGAAGAAGAAGATGTAAACAACAAAGCAGCGGTCGGATAGGCAAACAAAAAGCTGCACGGTTGTATGTATAGAGGTTAGACTAGGCGTGATGTGATTGGGCGGTATTTTTCCCTCCATCCCAAAGGGCAAAAAGGAAATATATATCCATTTGTCGCGAGGAAGACATATTGTCAAATCGCTCGAGATGAAAGTTCTCACCTCAACATGTCCTACTTGTATTGAAACTCTCTATTTAAAATAACGAAGTCTCTATTTAAAATAACAAAGTCTCTATTTAAAATACCGTTTAAGTATCAGTTTCTCCCTTTAACATGATTTTTCTCTGTTTAACATTTTCTTATTGTATTATATCAACTTAATTACAATGTAATGTACGTAAAATACAAATCTACGATAAAAAAATAGAATGTTACGTAAGACAATACAATACAACATTCATTTTTCTTATTCGATATCAACTTACTTAATATACAAATCTCGATAACATTCATTCCCTTTAAATTTCATTTTATTTTTTTGCTCTGTTTAAATTTCATTTTCTCGGTTTAACATTTTTCTTATAAAAGTATCAGCGTAATTACAATGAAATGTACTTAAAAATACAAATCTACGATAAAAAAATACATTTAATACAATACAATACAACATTCATTTTATTATTAAATATCAGCGTAATTACTAATGACCTTTACTTAAAAATACAAATCTACGATAAAAAAATAGAATGTAAGACAATACAAAAAAATTCTCCGTTTAAAGCTTCAAACTCTCCGTTTAGCAGACGGCGTAACCAATACTGGACCTCGGAATCGTCAAGTATACCTTTGAATAGGGTGTCCACAACACTCGCTCCGAGCATTTTTATAGATCAAGTTCTTTTTTTAAAGGACATGTGATGAACCTTCTTTTTGGTAATCATCCGCGATCAACTTGTAAGTGAAACCTTCTTTTTCTTGACCCAAAGGCGAAAGCACTTCAGTCGTTGCTTACCCGTAGAGCAGAAGGCGAGCATTTTCGCCTTGGGCGAAAAAAAGATTTTCACCTCTGAGTTGTTCTACGGATGACAAGAGAAAAACAATCATGGCACGTCACAGTAAAAAGTTTATGATCTAAAAAAATGTGGTTTGAATGGGCGAATATCGTGAGCATGAAATGTTCGACTCGACGGGATGACCATTACACAAGAAGAAGAGGAAGAGGAAGAGGGTGGAGTGCGCCCGATGAGAGTATGTTCAACGAAATGGTTCTTCCTTCCCATTTATCTTTCGCGAAATCCAGCGACTGCTTTGCAGCTTGACTTCGATTTTTTTATGTCTGCGACGGGAGTGGAAAGCGCTTGGGTAACGGCGTGCATTAGTGCAGCAGGGAACGCTGGCACCATCGCGTTGTATATTTTAAAGCGGATAAAAAAATATAGGTTAAAAGATAAAAAAACAAATTTAAATAGAAGCCAATATTTAAGCGGTATGAGATGTATTTAAATATAAAGTTTAATATTTAAACAATACTAAAAGTATATACACAATGGCTACTCGACAGCAGATTCATTGCACTGATCTGCGATTGTGACCGGAGCGTGGCATGGCTACAATGCGACTTGCGGACGAGCGTGGCGATGGCTACAAAGCAACTCATCGTCCTCGGGGCGGCTTACGACTCGATCCTCTTTTCAGTCTAGGGCGCCCGAGTTGCCTTCTCGTGGCAAGAGCTAAAATTGAGTACAGGGAGGCGTGCCAAATTTTTAGCGTGGCAAAAAGCTAAAATTGAGTACACCAAATGAGGAAGAAGAAAAAGAAGAACAAGAACAAGAAGAACAAGATATGAGCCTTCTAAACTTTGTTTGAGACAAAGCAAGCAGGAGGCAAACAAAATTGGAAAATTATGCATAAAGTTCAGATATGATATGATTGGGCGCCATTTTTCCCTCATTTTACAAGAGCAAAAAAGGAATTTCATATCATGGACCCACTTCAACTTACCGGCGGGGGGTTAAAGAGAATGTAAAATATAATGGAGGGTTGTCTGGGGTGTGCAAAAGTTGGAGGGGGTTTTTGGGAAGTTTTGAAAATGACGAGGGGTGAACAGTAATTTTCCCTTTTTTTTATATATAAAATTATTACAAGTGAGAAGCAAATTTTTAAAAAAAAAGTCATATTGGAATATGTTTAAAAGTTAAAATAATTCTAAAAATTAAAAACACTTCAGCCATACTCTTGCTCTCAATCATCTACCTTACGTCTCTTCTTGACCTTTGGGACCCACTGGAGAAAAAGACATTAGAAAAGAGGTGAGAGGTTTCTTGGGACACTCTCTCTAGAGCCCTAATACTGGAATGTCGGCTTGAAAAGAAAGCAGGGAGAATTTTTTTATGATTGCTTTTTATTCCTATATATCTTTAATTACTAAAAATTTCTCATACGTTTTACGCTTGGTGTCTGCTGACTCCGGATCACAAAAAGACAAAAAAATTGGGACGAGTGCACATCTTTGTCAAGAGAAGCCAAGAGTTCACTGACCCAAGTGGGGTGAGCCATGACAAACAAGAAGATCGAGCTTAATGCAGGGCTAGTTTCGCGATGTCCATGATGCCTCCTAGGGAGCTTTCCTTTCCCCCTAGGTGTTTTTGTTTTTCTCTTGTATCATGTTGCTCCACTTCTAGTGGACTATATGTTCTTAGCTTGTTTACATTTTTGGTTGTGTGGTCGTTTTCGGACTTTAGTGAAATGCATCATTTGTTGTCACCTTGGCATGTAGCTGCTTTAACTTTCTAATAAATGTGGTTTATCCACTTTGTCAAAAATTAAAAAAATAAAACATAAATAATTCTTAAAACATGCATAAAAGTACTTTCTATCCGAATAATAATACGATTAAAAAAATGAATGGATTTTTTTAAAAAAATCGAGTGCGTTTCTAAAATAAAATTTTTTTCAATAAAAAGGTTGTTTTAAAAAGCCATAAACATGCAATTTTTTAATATATTTTTTAAATAAAAGGTCAAAATGCAAGCTAGTCACATGTTTTTCACAATTTAAAATGCCCCATTAGGTGCTTGATTGGCCATTGATTCCATGGCCTTTGGCTATTTTGGCAAATCATTTCTTGTATATACACACACTAGTGTTATGCCTTTGCATGGGAGAGATAAGTGTAATTTTAATAATGATAATAATGTTTGCATTAGAGATATAATCATTATAAATAATTTTGATATTAATATTTAAGTGACAAAAAATAGTCATCTTCCATAGATTTAAAAAAAAACATTATGATACAATTGTTTATTACGATAAATCCTTTCACTTTACAGATTTAGTGAATAAAAATTTAGATAATCATATTAAAATAAATGTGTCTACAAAACAAAGACATTATACATACAATTATGGTTAAAAGAAATTTAATTTTCTCTATGATAAATAACAAGCTTTTAATAATATCAAAATACATATACAATAATCCTTGCAATTGGGCAGTTGATATTTCATCTCTTCCAACTCAATAATAGACTGTTTGCATGTGGTTTGTTCATATTTTTTAAATATACATGTGTGCGCACATTCATCTTCTTCCAATAATCAGACAAATTTATTATATAAAAGACTTTCAATGTCAAATAATATATTAGTGTAGAACAAAAATAACTTTTGAAGAGACATCAATCAAGACTCTTAACTTGCATAAGACAATCATATAATTATTTTTTCTAGTCATTTATAACCCAATATTCTTTCACCATATCAATAAAATATTTAAAACAAAGTATGAACCAACTCACATATATATATATATATGGGTAAATGACCCAAATGGTCACTAAACTATCGCGAGCAATTCCTATTTTTGGTCATTGAAGTAAAATTCTATTCGAGTCACTAAACTTATCAAATCTTTCTAATCAAGTCACCGAGGCAAGCGGCGTTAGCGAAGGTGAGAGCTAGCTTGCCACCTCACCATTAGCCTCGCCCGTCGGCCAACACCCGTACCTTTCATTCATCCTCACGAAGTTTCCTCTTACGTCCAAACAACTCCTTCATCTCTTTCGAAACCCTTCTCTTTCTCTTCTTCTCTATCTTCTCCATCTCCTTATTCATCTTTTCAACCTTCATCTCCTCATCCCCCCATTATCATCACCTTCTTCTGCTTCTCCTTCTCACTAGTACTTAGCTCATCTCCATTAATGAGCACCTCTCTTATCCTCATACGCCCTATAAACAACACTTGAACTACATACCTCATTGGCAACCTCTCATTTTGTGTAGCATGCACACATGCCTCTTCAGACATTCTCTTGCAACTTAACACTCTACAAACTTTCTCCCTTTCCCTCTCACTCAAATCGCCATGAACATCCAAGTATATATACATCGCTCTATAAACTCCATCATAACACCTCTCAAAGGATCCAACAACACTCTCATTCTATCCATAAACTCCACAAACTCATCCTTCCCAAAACTACCTTCTCTTGCCATCTCTCCACGCATTCTCCTCCATGATCTCAATCACTTAACCTCTGCTTCTTTTTGCATTTTGATTCACTTTCGCTTTGCTTGCAATAACCATCTCTTCAGCAATACGTAACTTCC
>NW_024088207.1:0-28396 GCF_009730915.1 Dioscorea cayenensis subsp. rotundata
AAAGGTCCTTTCAAATTATCCAATGGTCCCTGGATTATAACACAATATTTCAAAAAGATCCCTCCATCTTACCTTTTTCAGTCCTTGGTTTTCAGAAACATTTTATATCAATCCTTTTTCATTTATTCTTTTAACCCAAAATCTTTTAAAAACTTTTTACATTTAAGTCCTTGTTCTTTCACTCTAGTTTCTCAACAAATTATTCTTGTACAAAATCTTACTGCAACTGTAGTAATACCCCTGAATATATTTTTCCACCAGGCATCCAAAGGTTCAGGGTATTACAACAATTATTTTAGACAACAACACAACTATATATTTTTTTCAATCATATATTATTTTCTTTTTTTTTAAGAGTAAGCTAAAAAGAAATTTAATAGTGAATTTTTTTAATCTAGATAAATATTATAGAATAATAAAAATTACTTCAAAAATACTTTTCTCCCTTATATAAATGTAAATGAAAAAAAAAATAAATATTAAAGTTAAATATAAAGCAAAATACACTCCACAGTGAAAAAAAAATTCTTGTTCCTCGTAATATTCAAAACTTCCAAAACCCTCCTACTTTTACACACCGGACTGACCCTTGAATTGATGCTTAACTTCCCTACCTACCTGACATTCGCTTTCAAAAAGGGTCCATGTTGGAAACTCATTTTGGCCCCACTGGTGGGAAAGGATAGCTACCAAATCACACTCATGTTCAACCTTTTCAGCTTTTCTAGCTAGACAGTGCCCTAGGGGTTGCATTACATCTTGTTGTTATCCTCATTTCTCCTCATTTGATTTGTTCGACTTGATTCTGCGAGTTTCATGTCTGGTGAGAATCTCTTCGTCTACTCATCAGTTTGATCCCATTCCGCTGAGGTGTTTATTATGGCGGCTCATTTGTGGTGATCCGGGTGAGAGTTTATCACTGCCGAAATATATAACCTCGGTTTTCTCCAACGGAGAAATGAGAGTTGATTTCCATCGGATTGGTCAAGTGCACTGCCATCTTCAAATGAGTTCGTAGTCTCGATTTTATTGTACGAGGCGGAGCATGTGCCATTGTCGTCTCCGTTTGAAAGCGAGTTCATTTTCCGATTTGTAAAGTTCTTCTCGTTTATTGTTATCTATTTGCTTATATTTTTAAATAATGTTTAAATATGTGCTATTATCCGTTTAAATATATTACTGATATGTTTAGTAATTATCATATCCGTTTAATAATTGTCATCTCCGTTTAACATTATCTTTATATGTATAACTAATCATATTAGCGATGTAAATTCTCAAAGTCTCTGCGTAAAACGGTGATCTTTTTCGTTTGATCTGAATTGTTGGCGGTTGCCCACGTGGCGGTGGCAAGGTTATGAGTATCCGTGCGTAAGAATTAATGACGGCATTAATTCTGTACGCAGTAATATCAAATATCCGAACACCCGTTCGTTGTCATCGATCGATAGTGGGTCCATCATGCGTTTAACTTTTTCTCGGATATGAAGAGTCGACCTGCTGTGGACTTCACACCATAAATAACCGGGGAAGAACCACTTCCCATGGACAACCACTCCTCGTCGTCCTCGTCATCCTCCTCCTCCTCCTCCATTCCTCCTCTGCCCATGGACAACCACTCTGATCTGAAAGGATGTGCTAGTGAACCTCCTTCCTTATCTTGAGAATCAATCGGCGTAATCACGCAATCAGAGTTAAATTATCTGCTTCACAGCCGACGAAATGCTCGCATAATCGCACGAATGCACGATTCTCCGGTGAGTGGATGCGACGAAGCAATTATGCGAGCTCCGACTGGGTAAGAAAAGAAAGTCCTCACGTATTGGTAGATTCAGGAGGATTCTCTAGAGGAGGGAGGTCGAGAGCATCCTTTAAGAGCGAGGTTGATATTTATCACTTGAGACTTTTTGTTACGTTTAAGAACATTACGTCAGATCAGCAACTATAGTCGATGCTCGTTTAACTACCAGATTATCTTCGCTAAGTCCGACCACGACACATCGATTAATGAAGTCAAGTTTTCTATGAATGTGTTTGTTTAACCTTTTAATGTTGTATGTTATAGCGGAGTTCGAGTCGATCGCGTATGTCTAGCGCAAATCACTGGAGACGTTCGAATGTACGACACCTTGTTTCACGTATATCGAGGGTCGAAAGTCGCGGAGTGTCCGAAAGTCCTTGTAAATGTTGTAAATGTTGTAAATGTTTTGTAAATGTTTTGTAAATGTCAGTAAGCGAATGTTTTATTTCGAATGTAGAACTTCGAAATTATAAATAGAGACCTAGTAAAAACAATGTGAAACAAAGAACGCTCATTAGTAAACAATAGAAAAAGTTAAACAAGCGACTGCTACTCTTTAAACAATCGACAACAGTGTAAGAAAATACGTAAAGATGTTTAATCAGATGACCCCAGAGGTGCCATCTTCAACGCGATGTCGAGTGAAAAGCATTCAATTTAAAGCAATAACAAATATTTTAAGCGGGCTTAAGTCACTACATGTAAACGCTTTCACGTATTATTTACATGATATAGACTTTTATTTAAAACCCAGAATCGTTATGAGAAACACTATGTGTACTGCTTTTAAACATAAAAACTTGCGACTAAAACAGACACTCATGTCGAGCTGACTGACAATACGCCTCTTCATCGCGACAGTGGCATATATTTTTCCTTTTCTGCTTCCTTCTCGATGGAGGAAAATACCGCCCAATCACATCACGTCTATCCAACTCTCTATGCACTTTTTGGTCTTCATCGCGACACAGTGATATATATATATATATACGCACTCTTTCTTGTTCATCTATCCGACAGCTGCTTGTTGTTTACATCTTCTTCTTCTTCTTCTTCTTCTTCTTCTTCTTTCTCTTCTCTTCGGCTTATTTTGTTCTTCATTTCATTTGAATCAGACGATCTGGGTTTTCTACCGATATATTAGCTGAGAGTTTTTGTGGCATCACTAGATTCAACCTGGGAGGGAAGAGTGCCAACGCTCACGACTCGAGCACTTCTTGGGAGTTGGTGTTAATGAGATATGTGAGCGATCGGGGTCTCAAGTTTCTCTCGCCGTGGTTAAAGTTTCATCACACCGTATGGATATAAAACGTGTTCGCCTAATAGAAAACGAGATGTTGACTTCCAAATGGATGTGCCACGTGCACTCCATCTTCAAAATGTCCGTGAAGTTGATCTTGTCGCCGAGACAGTAAAATGTCGCGATCGCCGAATCTCTAACGAAAACGTAGTTTTACTCGTTGTAAGTTCCTTCTCTTTTAATCGCTCCACGTTCTGGGGCCATTAGTGTTTAAATATGTCCGCCATCGCTTAAGTATTTAAGTTAACGCTTTAAATATTGTCATTATCGACTTAAATATTATATTCTCCGCTTAACATATTGATCTTTTCATCTGATCAAGTGTTGGCAGAGAATTCAGATTCTCGCGAGTGCTCCCATTCATCCCTGCGCGACTCGACGCTGGGATGTCTTCCTTCCTCGCCGATCATTCCGGCGGTCGCTGTCTGGATATCGACAACGCTTTGACAGGTTTCAAGATTTCAGGGACGTATTTCAAATCATGCAATCAAAAGGAATTTTGACTTCAAATTCTTAAAGAACGAAAAACATCGGTAGCGATCGGAATGCGCTGCCGATGGTCGTCGTCAGTGCCTTCACGCATCAAAAAGAGTATAACAAAAATACTTTCAGTAATCAAGACAATCAACCTGGCTACACACTTGCAGTGGCGGGTATAGGTTCGCGCACATCCGAAAGCGCCCAAAAATGGGTTAGCGCACGAGTGATTTAGAAGCTCGCGACCGCCCTCGTATAAGGCCATCGACATTCAGCGACATGTTGCGGGAACATGGTGTCCACATGTACCATACAAGCAGTGCTTGGTTGGGAAAAGAGCACGCCCGGGTGGTCCTCGACGGCAGCTGACATCTCCGACCACGACTGCTTTGCTTTGGTATGCGGATAAGGCTGGTCGAGACAAATCCCGCAGCGGCGACGATCGTGGAAAGAGACGCGATCGCTTTTAAACGTGCATTCTTTCTTTCGCGGCATGTGTCAGGATTCAAGAGGCTTGCAGGTCATCTGCTTTTTCGACGGTACCCACCTCCTGGAAAAATATCGGGGTACACTACGGGCGCCACAGTGGAAAGATGGAAACAATGGTTTTTCCACGCCGCCTTCTGTATAGTCGACAACGAGACCGATGCCAATCGACTTGGTTCATATCTAGTGAGGCGATGCCTTATACGAGGATGGAGATTATCACGAGATAATTACCTTCAGTGGTCGGACCGGTCCAAGGGCCTGTGAGCGCAACTGCGAGAGTCTTCCCTTCTTCGCCACACGCATACCGCTTTGACATCTGAGGCCAATTTTATGAAAGCCAATGTCGACTTGGGAAGGCATCGAGGGAGGAGTGCTGGTCTATATGCTTCCGCATTGCGCATCCACGGCTAAAGATTTCGATGATACCGTGAATGAACTGCAGGCCACATCACCCAAGCTCATCACCGGTTGATTAATAAACTGGATACGGCACATCGGGTCGAATTATCTCGCTCGGAGCGATCGCTGGGGTGAGATGTATTCAAACGTCAGCGAGTCGCTCAACGCTTGATCAAGGAAGCTCGTCATTTACAGCTGCATTTAAAATGGTCGACTCCATAAGGTCTCATGAATGTTGGTTTACACTTTCAACATTTAGTGTTACCCTTTAAACATTCCCAATCTTTGTTTTAATTACACTTGTCTCGACTTCTAAATATTAATCCTTTCGCTTTAAATATTTACAATAATGTTTAAACATGTTTACTAATTATTTAACCATCGTTGTTCTTTGCTTTAACCTTATTTGCTGTGTCTAAGCTCGATGCGCATGTTATGTAAACCGGCGTGAGTGAGCGAACAAATGGGGAGACCCACTTATGCCCAGACATACATTCCAAGGTAGAGATCATTGTCGAGGATGTACCAAAATCTTCGTGTTGGTCGTCACGTCGACGATCGCTACGAAGTCGATCGATCACAGCAAAGAACTCCTCGTGGATCTAGCCATCAAAACTTGTTCATGTCGAAGGTGGTAAGTTTATGGTATCCCTTGCAAACACGCTACAGCAGCAATAATGCGCATGTCATACACCAACGTCACATCGATTTATTAGCGGTACTTCACCGCCGATAATTACAAACCGTGACAAGGAAGCTATATTCCCCATACCCGACTGACGACAGCTCTTTTAGACGGAAATCGTGAGCTTTCGCTGCGATCGCATCAGCGACGCAGAAGGCAACACAGGCGGCCTAGACGAAAAGAGGATCGAGTCGCAAGCGCTTGATGTCCGCGTGAGTTACATCGAGCTAGCCGCCACGGATCCGGCCACACCGACGCATCTTGCAAAGAAACCGCGTCACGACTCAGGGCATTGTTAATCAAAGCCTCGACGATGGGAAACATTGTGTATCGATGGGAAACTTTCCATATTTAAACGTAGACATTGTTATTTTTTAAACGGATACACTCAGAATTTGAAATATTTCAACCGATGTTTAAACGATATATAGTATATTTAAACAACGAAAGTGAAATGTATCACAATTAGAACGTAAATTAAACAATGAAATGAAACTCGAATGGAATTTAACCTCGCTTTTACAATTCAAAACAAAACAAAATTTACATTAAGATATACAAGTCATGCTCTTCGAACACGAAAACAATGAATTGAATTTTTCCAGATTTACATTCGAAAACAAAATCGACATTCGGACATACGATGACATGTTCTTCAAAAACAAAAATTTAACCACGGCATGACGACCCCTTTGTCACGGACGCCGGCCGCCTCCCTCCTAGGTACGCGAGTAACATACCTTAACTCGAGGTGAACGCCTCTACAGTGAGCCGTAACTTCTCACCCCAAAGTAATCGCTCGATAAACCGCATGACGAGACGTGCGCAATCGACGCCTTCCCTTGTTTTTGGGCGCTGGGTTTTCGATGCGTCGCACGAGCGGTGCATTTTGTCGCCGACTGGCCGAACTCCATATCGACACTAAAATGTCGAATAGATTCCTACCGTCGAGATACGCAAGTCGAGATTAGTAATACCGATTTAAGTACCACACGATATTAATAGGACATAATTAAAGAACTTACCATGTCCAACGCTGTCCTTATCGCACTCCCGGATACGAAGAATAACGCCAGTATTCTTGTTTATCATCAGTCTGTGACGTACTACATGGAAGTGGCAATTCATGATTACTCTGGGAGGACGACAATTTGAACTTCATGCAGCTCATGCGACAAAGATCCCCCGATCATAGCCATAATTGTGTCATGCGCGTCGTCCCGCTTTGACATAAACAACGCAAGCGGTCTCGGTGATGGAGGCGCGCTTTGTAAGGATATGGCTCTTCGCTCATGACTTTTTGTATTATGACACGAAAGCTGCCCATCACATCATCGACGACCATCTCCTTCCCCTCAAGCCAAATGTATAATTTGTCGCAGCGGAGGTCGACAATGGCTATTCTTCCACACGATAAAGGTACTGAGGTTAAACGACAATGTATATAATAAGACCATATTATAAATATTTAAATGATATTATCAATCGTTACATGATATTATATATAATTAAACGTTATAGACAAATTAAATGATAACATAAAGGTATTAAACACTATTAGGTAATAGTTAAACACTATAATAAAACCTTTAAACAATATCATAAAAACTTTACACTTACCTCGTCCCATGAGAGCAGCTGAGGAAGATCCTCATCAACTCCTCGTCAGATTGTTAAGACGACTCGATGCCAACCCATTTCTTCTTCTTCGAATAAAAGCTTTCCGAGCCGTCTCCGGGTTCAATTTTTCGATCGCCTCGATCATCTCTCTCGCTGCTTCTGTCGGAGTCTTCAGAGAAGATCTTCCTTCGACGCGACGATGGCGACAACATCAACCGCAGTACACATCCTTACATGGTTGTTCTTGTCATGGGATTGCTGTCTCGGCTTCGACGCGGGACGACGGCTGACAAAGATCAACCGCAGCATCATCCTTACACGGTTCTTGTTATGGTGGGATTGCTGTCCCGCTTGGTCGCTGTAATCGCCGGCCACTCAAGAACGGATTCGACTGATCTTTTTCAACCGCGGGCCATGACAACAAAGATCATCGGAGACACACTATTAACTTGTTCTTGATTTTCGTGGATTGCGTCCATCTGATGCCGCATCTCTGCAAAAATGGCTCCACTGGGTCGAGGATTTCATCGAGAAGAGAGTCAACGACCTTCCTCAACAATGCAAGAACGGCCACATCATCTACGTATGTCCTTCTCAACAATAAAGATCACCACCGATGGTGTTAGCTATTGTTTCATCGTCAACCCAGGCGGAGACAGAGGCGATTGTTCTCCTCTTTTTCGCAAGTCTCTTCGAATGTGGCCGCCTTTGGAACGACCTTCCCGATAACGCCGCTCGCCGCCAAATCCGACGCCTGCTCATCCCGAGAGCTTTCAGCTTTGGAGGAACGGCGCAACCGTTTGCCGAACGCCTTTTCCGACTACTCAACATGCGCGATGTCGAGGAAACTCGGTCTATCAATATCTCCGCACGCTCAGATAAGAGTTCGCGCGACATCTTCGCCTAATGTCACCGGTGGTGCCGCCACTGGACGGAGTCGCCATGGTCGGGGCCGCCACAATCGGGGACCGCTGTCTGTCGTGGTAGGGGGTTGTCAGCACCGCCGTAGTAGGGAGGGCTTCTCCGGCCGAGGAACGCGGCGCTGCGAGTGGGTCGAAGTAGGAGAATCTGGCCCGGTCACAAGCACGATAGAGGTCGCCCTCTCATCCCGCCTTCGAGCAAGTGGTTCCTGAGTAATGGCATCCATCCGCTCGGTTGGCCCCAACAAATATTTTCTTTCTTCAAAGATTCGCCGAATCCACATTGTGAAACTAACATATGTAAACCAAACAATTTCCACGAAATCATTCATTTTAAACTATAAAAACTATATTTAAACAGAGTGTTTATATATTTAAACGTTATAGAATATAATTAAACGGAGAACAAAATATTTAAACCAAGATGAATAAGTTTTTAAACGGTAGAATACTAAAGTTAAACGCTAAATAAAATGTTTAAACATTAAAGACTTATGTTAAACATTGTCCATGATTTATTACCTCTTTTCCATCGAGCGATGACAAGCTCGTTTCTATCGTTGTTTGCTTCCGGTAAGTACTTTCACCGTAGCACGACGATCCTTGGGATCTCGTCGAACGGACTTTCTTCCCCGCTCCGGCCACCAGAAACCGAGACGTTAAGCGCGACCGAGAAACCCTTTAACGTATTCCCTCGTGTTGGTCTTCTTCCCGACGCATCTATCTCTGCACTCGGGCCGCCGCTTGTAGAATATCCTCCATAAGCCACTTGTGCGTTGCTTTGCGACCCATGCGTATCGCCCTCACGGTCGGTAGATCATCGACGTAATCAACGCATCCAGCTCGAACCGAGCATGATGTATTTTGGGAAGAGGATCGTCCCCACGAGGTACACCATCGGGAGTTTGACAAAATTATCTTCTTCTCTCCTCCGTCGAACAAGTTGCACCGAGTGCTCTTGATGGAGTCTCCGCTCTCTCGTGAGGTCTTTGATAGATACCGCCCTTCGAACGCCGACCGGTTTTCTTCTTCCGAAGACCACTCGCCGCCATCGCAACGCAGTACTCAAGAACGAGGGCCACATCTGAGGTCTCAAACTCAAAGCAGCTTTCCCCGATCCCGAATTTATTGATGCGACCATCGTACTTTTGCAAAAGAGAATCAAGAAGGGCCCTCTCTTGGTATATAGCTTCCACTCGAAATCAGCGCAAATGGTGTCCCTTCGAATAATCTCCCAGTGTCGAGGGGTAATGTTATCTTTCAATTCACCTAAGGTCTCCACAACCGCGTCAAATAGCATCGCCCATTAACTAGGGTTGACCGCCATAATCACAAGCCTGCGACAATAATAACGCATTCAACATGCAAGATTGACAAAAGTTTAAGCGGAAATATAACGCTTTTAAACGGTGAAACTCTCGCTTATTAAACAGATGATATAAAAATGTTAAACAGAGACCCATTTTTTAAACGTAGACGAGAATACTTAAACAGAGACAACAAATTTTTAAACTGTAACATCTCATTTCTTAAACGCTCAACCTCCTTTGTAAAATCAAGCAACCATATCAAACGAAAGGGGAAGTGTACATTATAAATATTACACAAATCATAACAATCGAAAAAACTATTTTGATAGTGTATACATACGAAAATGCAAAACAAAACAAAACCCCAGCCAAGAAATCTCCCTGCAGACTAACAAAACCCCAGTCGAGAAATCCCCCTGCAGACTTCAATATCTTCCAACAAAAACAGGAGTACAAAACAAAACCGAAAAATCTTTCTTTGTAATGTAAGCGCAGTTAATATAAAACCATACTCAATACCTTAGATCGCGAAACCCGATGAAATGCCAACTAGTCATGCGGGGACTTCTCCTTCGAGATACCCTGGGTGGAAAGGGAAAAAGTCGATGAAAATGCCAATTACAGAGGCTTTCACGTGAGACACAACTGGAGACAAACTGAAATGGAAAAGTCAAGACGTGAGTTGAGAAAAAGCAAGTAAAAGGTTCCAATAAATTGCCTCTAGGAATTACCCTACGGAAAAACCGCCCACTTCCTCTCAAATCGCCGAGATGGCTGCAGCCACGACTCCCTATGCAAGGGTATTTTCGTCCAAAAAATTTGAAACTCACTCTGTTCACATCCGTTACAGGGTTTAGGGGTTTGAAAAACATAGAGTTTAAAAGGAGGGGGATTTTGGGGATTGCAAAACTAACGGAGTGTTTTTGGCAATTTTACAAACTTAAAGGGTTTTTTTGGCAATTTCCACAAAAAAAAATTTAAAATTACATGTCATTTGTTGGAGCTAAAATATTAGTTTTGCTAATTTTTTGTTATATTATAAACAAACATGTCATTTGTTGGTTTTAAGGGTGACAGGATGGATAGTTGAAGATTCTTCTTTGTATTTTGCTTAATTTATTCTATGTTAATAAAGATTTGTTCTAAATAAAGTTATTTTTAATAAAAAAATAAAAGAGAATAAATGTATTTTCTTTTTATCTTGTATTTGACATATATTCATAAAAAAGGTGATTCTTTTATGTTTTAATTCCCTAAAGTTCTTATTCCAAGATATTTTCTTTTAAACATTATTTTAAGCATTTATTAAAAAAGACCAATTGAATTTGAGTTTAATTTTAATTTTTATTTTTAATCCAATAATTTCTAAAGAGTTTTGGGATCTAAATTAATGAAAATATAATGTATTATGGTACTAGTAGCTTAACTTAGTTTGCTTCCACTTAATAGTGTATGTTTGTGTATAACTAACCTAGTTTCCGCTAAATAACCCAGTCGCTTATAACCCGCTTTCCATTTAAAATTGTATGTTTGTGTTAAACGCTACTCATGAATCCTAAATCATGAACCAATATTATTAAACATAAACAAATTTTTAAAGCAGAAAATACCTAAGTTACTACGAAAACACATATATTTAAACGTAAACATACTTTTAATCTAAAGTTTTTCTCCTAATTCATCTTTGTCTATCTCCTCCGCAACTACATTCTCCCTCTCCTTTGTCTCTTCAACCATAAACTTAGTATGATTCTCCAAGTTCTCATCTTCCTCACTCTTCTCCTTCTCCTCTTCCAATGCCACTAGCTCCTCAACCTCTCCAACGATCTCCACGACCTCTTTCTCCTCAACCCCAACACCAGCAGAGCTTGTCTACAGATCCAACTCTCCACCAACGGAGTCCTCTAAAGGGTTCTCCGACTTCAAACCATTGATCTTTGGTCTATCGCTTATCGTCGCCAGAAAATAAAAACAACATGGCAAACACCCATAAATCCAAGAAACGATTGAGGTCCCGCTCCGACGATGGTGCACTTCCTTCGAACTCCCACGCTGTCATGGCGGATCTGAGTGTCTCCACCGTGACTCGATCTCCGGGATCGGATCCGCCAACCCAACCCGAGATTTCACAGATTCCAAATGGAACGAGCAAACATGCCAAAAAAGGACAACCAAAACTCCGGTTAGAAAAAGACCTTTCTTACAAGTAGATAAAAGCCCGTATTAAAAAAAAAGTTGCGCTAGTAGATGAAGGTCATTGTTGTCAAAAAAATTCCCAACCAACTCCGTTTAGTCACTTTAACGACTTGACGGGTTTAAAAATAAGTGAAGAGAAAAGAAGGTTTTTTTTTGGGATACCAAAATTGGAGAGGGGAAAATGTATATAAACGAAACTTTTAAAGAGTATTTGACAATTAACACTTTATTTTTTACGGCTTGTATACCCCAATATTAAAATTAAAATTAATTTTGCAAGAAAAAGGTAAAAAAAAAATGGTAATTGTTCAACCTCTCTCCCATGTCTGCCCGTACAAGTGACATGTGATCATCCGTACAGGTCACATGTGATCAAAGAAGAGCGAGACAACTGTTTTTCCTGCCTCTTGCATCTCAATTATTTATGAAATGTGAAATAAAAATGAAAAATAAATAAATAAAAAGTCAGAAAACGTTATAAAATGTGGTGAAAGGAAAAAAGTGATAGGATATGTGGATTAACCCAATGATAACTACTTGTAGTTGTAATTAAGAGGTTTTGAGTTCAAATCTTTCAGATTATAATTCATGCTCGTAATCCTCTGCTGAGTAGTTCCTGCTGAGCGATTATTTTTTCGCTTTTCCTCTTCTGTTGCAGTAAGACGGAGGTTATTCCCTAAGAGGTCACCAAACTACAGATGTGACTTTCATATCAGCTATTCTTTACTTTATCGCCGTTGATTTTGTACAGATGATAAAAAAATTAATTACGGTAAAATTGTTAATTTTATAGTTTCATGAAAAAAAAAAATATATGGAAATGATATGCATGTCAAAATTGGGCAAGATTAAATATGGAATTATTTATTTAACAAAGGGGGTTGATAAGGCAATTCTTTTTAATCTACAGCACTGTGGAAAAATAAAAAATTATTTTTGAATCTTGACTTCTCAAATATTATTTATCTCCTATCCTCTAATTATATTTTTATTTACTTTATTTAAAATATTTTTTATATTTTAACTTAGGGGTAATAATTCTTTTCTGTTTTACATATACAAATTTCTTTTATAATGCATATTATTAAATATTAATATATTACTAATTTTAATAAATAATGATGAACTTTTTATTTAAAATAAAAACGAGATGCTAATGAAAATCTTAATTTTATAATTTTCTTTGCATATTTTCATATTAATGTATATTTCTAGTTTTTAACAAATGGTTAAAATCAACTTCAACTTAATTTAAAACATCAAACATTGTTACAAGTAAGTATAAATAAATTAAAATTAAAAGAGAGAGTGGCAAGTAAAAAATAAAGAGGTGAGCATAATATTTTAAAAACCAAAATGCGACAAATAATTTAGCTAGGAGCCTAGGACCATGACTTTGGAAAAATATAGTGAATTTTGTTTATTTGGATAAATATTTTCGAATAGAAAAATTTATTTGAAAATTTTATTTTATCATTTACCCTAGTAAATTGTAATATTTAATATTACCTTTTCCTAAGATTTAGCTTCCATCACAAACGATTATTTGTCTGGTGTAAGACATAAAGGACACGTTGATAAACTTTATATAAACTTTATATATATATATATATATATATAGTTTAAATAATATAAAAATATTTGGTGAAATTTACTTTATATTGATACATATAAAAAAAGATCCAAAATTTTTAATTTGAAAATGAAATATTTTGAAATTTCTCTAATTATTCTATTTATAATCATTCCAAAAAAAAAAAAAGTGTTTCTTGGAATTTTATTTATATTTCTCTTTGTTATTTTTTTTTGGGTTGACCTTAAAAATTATAAAAAAATTTTAAATTAATATTACACATGCTTTACTTAAAATATTTGTATTGACCAATGACCTTTGGGTCAATTGGCATCGGGTCCTTTGTGTAAGGTGTTTGTTTCTGGGAGGACCCGGGATCGAACCTCATAGCCTATGTAAGGTGAGGTCACGTGGGTCGGCGTTGAGTTTTGCTCCCCACACGCACGTCCCCCGGCTTTACGCTTTGTCGCCTTTTCTCAAAAATTTGTATTGTACAGAAACAATCCTCTCTGCTTCTCTTCTTCATAAAACTTGAAAATTATGAATAAATACTATAAATATTCAAATATAGCATGTTCATTATCAAATTAACCCAATTTGCATCTTTTTCTTTCTTTCCCTTTATCCTTTAGAGTCTCAGACGAGACGAGGGAAAAAGTAAATTTAAAAATTAATTTTTAATAATATAAATCTAAAATTTATGTGATAATGTTGTAATTTTATTATTATTTACAGATATGTATTTTTTTAATTATTATTATTAATATTTGTGTGAAGAGTACTTTTGTGATTGGCATTTGCCATTGTGTAATGCCTCTATTTATTAAGAAATGTATGATTTTATACGTTCTTTTAATTTGTAAAATGAGTAAGCACACGACAAATAATTTGCTATTTACCAAGAGTTATATATTATAATTTTGTCATCTAGTGGCATCTCGGTGCTACATCATGGGATTCTTGCATATGCTATTAAATAGATCAACGTCAACATAAGCTTAATTATATGTGTCAGTGTAAACTTAGGTTTATACCAACTCTCATTGTACACTGCAAGTATAGACATGATTATATCAACAAAACAAGTATAGCTTGTACAATACATATATGGTTTTAGAAGTAAATATCAACAAAAGTTTATTAATAAAAACATTAAAAAAAAATCATTTGGTATAGGAGTTCTACGCTAATGGAGTTTTGCATACATTGGTAAATTAATTAGCAATGCTAATAGATGCAAATATGTGTTATTGTATACGGAGGTTTATACCAATGCTGGTTGTAACATGCAAGTATAGATATTGTTGTTATACCAACAAAACATGCAATTGACCAGTAATTAATATATAGCTTGTTTAATATACTTTTCGTACTAAAAATAATTGCTAGTAGAATTTTTTTAATCAACCAAAAAAGAAAAGCATTTGTTGGGACAGTGGTTCTATACCAATGGAGTCTTGCATATGTTGGTAAATATATTAAGTTACCAATTGATGAAAACATACATCATTGAAGATGTAGGTTATACCATTATTTGTTTTAAAATGCAAGTATTAGCATAATTAAACTAACAAAAACAACTAACTATTAGTGCAGCCTGTATAATACACTTGCGATTGCAGAACTTAATTAGTGTTGATAGAAGTCTATTAATCAAAAAAAGGGAAAAAAAGAAAAAAGAAAAAATAATCATTGATATGGTGCTCAAAATTTGGGTGGGTTATGAGGGAAATACAAGAGTGTGGTATTGATTATAAAAAAAAGGTGAAAATAAACTTATAGTATTATAATATTTATAGTTATGAATTTTACTTACATAAATGCATATATATATATACACATAATTACGCATATATATATATATATATATATATATATACCGCTGTCATAGAAGTTTATTAATTAAAAAAAAGAAGAAAAGAAAAAAGATGTTGTTATGGTACTCAAAATTTGGGGGTTATGGTGGTAATAAAAAAAAAATTTAGGCTTACTTGAAAAGTAAAAAAAAAAGAACCAAAAAATTTCGCTACTATTATAAACAGTTGTATACATAAATTTTACAAATATGTATATAGATATATATTAAGTAAAAATTAATTTTGAGAAAATTATAAATGGATTGTAATTTAATGTGCTATAATCTAATATATTTATGGTTATAAAAGTAATTAGTGTTTGTAGAAGTTTATTCAATTAAAAAAAAATCATTAGTATAGTACTCAAAATTTGAGAAGGCTCTTGGAAGAATTAAAAAATAAAATAAAATAAAATGTGAGCTACCCTTGATACTATTATAAAAATTTATAGATGTAAATTTTACAAATGTGTACATATAACTATATATTAATCTTAGTGGATAGTTCCTCATAAGCTCTCCAACTAACATTTGGACTGTCAAGATTGGTTTAATAAACCATATGAAAGTACTCAATAGCCCTCGAAGGCTCATTTCACCCTCTCCAAATGATATTTGAAAAATTAAAACACAATTAATTTCAGAGAAACATAATTAACAGAAACACAATTTTAAACCTTATCATTGGACCAATTGTCACATATGTATTAGTTATTTCTCTTTTTTTTGGGATCAACACCAAGTCTTTCCATTTTTATTCTTCAACTAAATTTATTTAGTATGAAAGATGGATCCCAATCCTAATCAAAATCCCAATCAAAACTCCCTCCCTTCCCTTCCTTTCCTCCTTCACCCAAATCAAAACTTTAGATGCAACAATCCAAAAAAAAATAAAAAAAACCCAAGATTTCCGGTGAAAACATGAGTAAACACATTGACATCTAATCGTAAACATCAGCAGCAGGTAAATTGCTTCACTCACTCCGCATGCTGCATGTGATTCATAACAGTCTTATCATATATATTTTCATTCCAGCATGCAATATTACACATAATTATATATATATAACCATACAAGTGCAACACCAAATTATGCAACCTGAAAGACAAATATAAAAAGTAAAGTTCATGGGAAAAAAATGCCTTGGAAGGGAGGGAATTGTTGAAAGCGCAGACGTATGGCAGGATCAGCAGTTTGAGAATTAGGAGTCCTTGAGATATCAAGTGATGGAGAAGGTGGTGTTGAGGAGGAGATTGGTGGAATGGGGTTGAGAGTGATAGGAGGGATTAGAAAAGTGGCAGTAGGTGAAGAGACAATGGGGTTGTGAAAGAGTTGGTTTTGGAAAGAGGAAAGAGAGCAGGAGGAGGAAGAGAAGTTGAGAGAGCAAGGGAGAGAGTGGCAAACGTTGTGGAGAAGATGGAAAGGGGAAGAAGAAAGGTTGATGGGATAAAGAGGAGGCAAGGGCAGTGAGAGAAGGGAGGGGAAGGGAGAAGAGGGGAGAGATGGAGGGAGTTGGACAAGATGGAGATGGAGAGGATGAGGAAAGGGATGGAGTTGATGATAATGGATAGAAAAGGAGAGAAGGAGGAGGAGGAGGAGTAGTTGATTTGGAAGGAGGAATGGCCACAGCCAGGGATGGAGGAGAAGGGGAAGGATGGGTAGGAGAGGAAGGGAGGATATGGAGTGGCACATGGAGAGCATTGGAGTGAGTGGGATGGAGAGAAGGAGAAGAAGAAGAAGAGGAAGAAGAGGAGGAGGAGGAGGAGGAGAAAAGATATGGATGGTGAAGAAGAAGAAGAGAGTGTGGAGCATCCAACCTTGTAGTTAGAGAGAGAATTATGAAATTGCATATATATATATGTATATATATATATATATATATATATATATTATGCAATACGTTTTTTGTTTTATTGTTTTTGTTTTTTTAAATGTTAGCAAAGCCTTTAAAAAAATAAATAAAAGAGAAAAAAAATTAAAATAAATAAAAAATGATCATCACGGGCAATACGGTTTATAACAATGTTAATGGTATTGTTAAAAATACTATTAATAAATATTGCTTATTTTTTTAGTAATAACACTATGATAGGTAGTTATTGGATTTAAATTCAATTGATGACATACACTTGCTGAATTCAAATCCAACTTAGAAAAATTCTTATTTATAGATATATATATATATAGATATAATGAAAATTTTAATTGTTTTTAATTAATGTGAATTAAATATAGAAATATTTTAAAAAATAATGGTTAAATTTGAATGGGTGGTTATAGGATGGAATTTTACTATTACAATAATACTGTAGTAAAAAGGCTACAAGCTTAACAGCATGTATTTATAAAACAAGAACAATTATTAACTTGAAAAGAAAAGTTTCTTTTTTCTTTCATAAATGTATGCTTGCCTTTGGCTGTATATTAAAATTAACTCTAATAGTTTTTTTTACTGCCGTGCTTACAACTTCACAAACAAACTCAAGAGAGAAAGCATCCCATGGAAGGAGTAGGGAAGGATAAATTAGAACATTTTGATGAGCAATTGCAACGGTTAGAGGGTGTCGTTAGCCGATTGGAATATGTGATCAATGTATTTCTTGATGGGATAAAAAAAATGACTGTAACAATTGTATTAGTCTATTAGTTTGCACTATAATTATATATATAAACAAGAGATATCCAATTTGTCATGCAGTCTCCAAATTCAGAGTAATTATTTTTTTCCCAAAAATGGAAATTGTTTTATTAAAATAGGGAAATATTAGATATGTTTGATGAAAATCACAATTTAAAATAACACAATTACTTGGCTTTGTAGATCTACCTTCTTCCCAATATGCCATTCACGAGAGATATCCTACTTTATTCCAGTGTCAAACTTGATTGATTCGTGCTATGCAAGAGTTCTTATACAAGATGTTAATGCCTACAATGCTATTGGCCTGTCGTCTTCAGATTAAACTATTTGTTTCCAAATTGCAGATTTTACTGTTGTTAGCTAATTACTATTTCCATTACTGCCTTGAGGAGTTTTTTGTTCATGATTGCCTAATACTGTCTGCATGGCCACTGCTTACTATGTCACTTTATTTTACAAGAAAATAAGATACATTTTATATAGAAATGACAGTAAAATGGAATCCAAGAAAATGAGATAGACAAAAACATCCTGACGAAAATTTTAAATATAAAAGATAAAAAAATAGTGACATTTGTTCTGACATGAATTTATTGTCGAAATACAACTCATGAGAATATGAGATAGATAAAAATATCCTGACGAAAATTTCAAATATAAAAAAACCAAAACAGTGCCTTTTGTCTACCATTAACTTAGATTTTCCAAGAATGACATTGTCTTTCCTTTGTCACTTCCTTTGCTCTTTGCATCCTAATTTGGTTCTCTTCATTGCTCACTTTCTTTTGGGAATGAGCTCAACACCGGAGGACGATTGGGAAACTTTTGAATGCTTGCGAGGAGGTCTGTGGCAACAACAAAGAGGTTTCTTTGGTGTTTTTGAAAGGCTATAAGCTTGGACCTCGAGGTGAGATGGAGGCAAGCGCCAAGGAAAGCAGAAGCTAAAGGCCGATGAGGTTGACCAGAGGCCAAGAAGCATAAACGATGGAAAGAGGAAAGAAGAGGAGATTGGACTCGGTTGCTGCAGGAAATTGTCAATCTAATGCTCTTTCAAGCCATTGCTTCCAGTTTTGAGCTTCGCTTTCTCGCCTCGCTTCTTCGATTCTTGCTTTGCCTTGCCTTTCACTCTTTGCGTTGTTGGGAAGAAGGATAACGAAGTCTATGAGGGCTCGCTGTTCCACATTTTTTTGGTAACTGAGAAAATTAAGTTTTATTTTATTTGGCAAATATTATTATATATGTGAATATCTGATTTTATAGAAACATTATCTATGTCTATTTAGAGTTATTTTTTTCATGTATGGATTTTCTGTTTTGATGCAGACAGGGTAACTGATGCGTGGACTTGATAATTTGATGCTGTTGATTTAGTTTTGTCATCAAAGTTCATTTCCTCCACCTTCTTCTCCACTTCCTCAATCATTTAATTGCTAAATTCTCATGCATTAACAACAAAGATGGCAAAAATGGCACCTTTACCTAGAAAAAATCAAAGTTTTTTTTTCCATAAATGTCATTGTTAGTGCAACCGTACTATTTATTGGCATGATTTGACACCTAGACCAAGTGACGTGGCAACCATGGTGACAAGGCATAATTGATGACGTGGCAAGCATGGTGACATGGCATGGAGACTTGGAGTGCAAGGCAAGCATCTTGAAGATCTTGATGGAGCTATTTTTAGTAAGTCTCTAACATGGAGCCAAATATCTTGAAGATCATGGTGAAGCTATTTTAAAGATCTTTGTGGAGTTATTTTTGGCAATGCATTACAACTTGAAGACAAGATCATATCAAGACCATATTTAGGTGATTTGATTGAAGACTAAATATGGTGGAGCTTAATTAAAGAAAGATCTATTCATGGTGTGAATGAAGGAGATATGATTTGAAGAATCCTTGATGAGAATCATTGAAGTCTATTAACTGAGAAGATTTGAGGACCAAACTTGGGTGAATTGAAGATCAAGTTTGGAGAATCTTTGAAGACCAAAATTTAGGTGAATTGAAGACTAAGTTTGGCAAGTTTTTGTGAAGACGACAAGGACGTGGCGCCTCTGCGAGGGGATCGCGCGATGAGGAGCCGAGGAAGTAAGCTAGTTGTCGGCAGTCGGGATCAGGAGATTTGGCTGCATCGACTCGGACTCAAGCACGACCGGGAGGTTGATGGGTCTTCGAGGTCGTCCGCAACGTAAACTCGTAACCTCAGCCAAGTCGCCAGCCGTACCATGTTGCAACTTATGTTACAACTGTGAGTCTGCAAACAGCCTAATTTCTGTGGTTTTTAAATTAGTAGCCGCTGAGATTCTAAAAAGAGGTATGTGCTATATTTGGGATGTTGAGGCGCCTATATAAGCTATCTTGCTCATAGATTTTTAGGTGCTGACTCTTGGTGACTCTTTGAGGAGAGCTGTGTGAGCACCGGACAATCTAGAGAGGGTAGTGATCTTAATTGTTGAGAGTGTGAGTGACAAGTGTTTGTACTCATCTCATTTTTACCTCTTTTAGTGGATTGTTTATCTCTCGGGCTTGGCCCCCGTGACGTAGGCAGTGAACAGCCGAACCCGGGTTACCAACGCTAGTGTGTCTCCTTGTGTTTGTTTGTGTGCTTTTTTTCTTTATTGGTTTGTGTGAGACTTCTATGAGTGCTTAAGTGCTACTTAATACCCACAAACCACAATAGAGGAACTAACAAGTGGTATCAGAGACTTGGTCGCTTTTCACTTTGGTTTCAAAAGTCGGCGAGGTCCCAACAAGTTCCATTGATGGTCGGAAAAGAAGGAGCTTCCGTCACACGACCACCGCTACTAAATGGATCCAACAATCCATATCGAAGGCACGCATGAAGGCGCTTTATCAAGTCCATTGATGAGAGTGCATGGATTGTTGTAGAAGAAGGATGGTCTCCTCCTACTCTAGTTGATGAAGACGAGAACGTGATCATGAAGAAGAAAAGCTGTTGGAGCGTCGAAGACATGCGCAAAGCTAATGCTAATGGAAAAGCTCTCAATGCAATTTTTTTGGGGTGTTGATGAGAACCAGCTCAAGTATATTGCGAACATCCGAGAGTGCCAAGAAAGCTTGGGAGATTCTTCAAACCATACATGAAGGTACCAACTTGGTAAGAGAATCTAAACTTCAAATGTTAACAACTATGTTCGAAAATCTCAGAATGGGAGAAGATGAGACGATAGCCATGTTCAATGCCAAATTGATGGACATTGCAAATCAAGCCTACCAGATTAGCAAGGAGTACTCGGATAAAAAGCTAGTCCGGAAGACTCTTAGATCACTCCCAAGAAGATTTGATGCAAAAATCTCGGCAATAGAAGAAGCAAGAGATATTTCAACTATGAAACCTGGATGAGCTCGATGGGGTCTTTTGCAAGCATATGAGATGAACCTTAATCCCTCGAAAAGAAGAATAGAAGATATAGCCTTGAAGGTTGAAGCAATAAAACAGAAGGAGTTACAATAGGCTGTTATAACAGAAAATGAAGACGAAGAGAATAGAGAAATTGTTTTCTTGTCAAGAAAGATGCATGACATGCTTAGAAGATACAAGACACAAGGCAAGAAATTTCAAAGAAAAGATGGTCTAAAATAAAGAAAAAGGAATAAGTTGAAGATCATCACAGGGATGAAATTGAAGATCGTCTCCCATGAAGATCAAGTGTAGAGAATGCGGAGGCTTTTGGGCACTATCGTCGAGTGTGCTAATACTCTCGAAAGAAAGAAAAATTACATCGAATGCTAGATGGAGTGATGACTCAGCTGGTAGCACTCAAGAAGACGATGAAGGAAGTCTCGAGCAACCATCATACGCCCTTTTCCTCGCCGCTGATGAATGGATCCACGCTGCTGCGTAATATGTTGCAACATCACTACAACATTCACCTGAAACTCGATAGTGAGTATAATGAGGTAATGTAAAAATGATCTTCTCACAAGCTATAAACTCATAATGAACAGATTTAATGATATGATGTTACAAAACCAACGCTTGGAGGAAGAGTTGAGTATATGTAAAGAAAAGTTGTTCAATGCTGAGAAGACCTTGGACTCTATGAATAAGGGTACCGCCAAAAGCTTTGACGAGATTCTTTCAGCTTGGAAGAACTAGTAAAAGCCCGACATGGTATTGGGTATATTGAGAAAGCTCAAGTGTCAAGACAGAAGACTCGTGGAGTTGTGTTTGCTCGTCAACCCGCCCAACAAAAACGTTAAAGAAAAACAAGTCAAAAGCAAGGGAAGAACCTAAAAATGAAGTGCCTACATGCTTTCATTGTGGAGAACCGCCACATAAGACCCAAGTGCAAGAAATTGAAAGAAGACTTGAAAAGTGGAAGAATAATTGACATGAAGAAGCAATCATTAAAAAGAAAAGTCGATGGAAGACTATTGTAATCAAGAAATTGTGGATTCGAAAAAGGTGAAGTACCAAGAGAAGAAGAAGAGTCCTCCAATTCAGTGTTTGAAGATGGTGATAAATCGATGGTGTACAACATTATGGTACAACAATGAATATGTCGACCGAGGTCCCTATGAAGTCAATAAGCAAAACACTCCAAGGAGTGAAAATCTCTTGATGTCTCCTAAAGTTTATCAAAAACAAAAAAGGAAATAAAAAGGAGGGAAAATATATATTCAAAAAGGAGAGGGATTATTTTTGAAAAAGAGATAAAGGGTGCCTTGAAGTTATAACTCAATTAATGGGGGCATAAAAACCCTAATATCCCAATTTGTTTCCAAAGATTGCTTTTTGAAATCGTGGGAGAGAGAGAGAGAGAGAGAGAGAGAAGAAAGAAACGAAGATGCAGATGAGGATCTAAGAGGATGGCCCGCCGTGCTCCACCAACCCCACAAGAAATTGTCAGCCCTGAATTGCGTAAGTAAGTGATGAGAGGGATCGATTCTCGTGGAAGCCCACCAAGGAGAGAGAAGAATCGGGAAGATTTTTGGGAAAGCGATTGTCCCTTATGTCTCCCCTCAGGATGCTGAAGTAAGAGAAGCGGGAACATCGTCTCAAGATTTGCCTTCAGGTGTCAAAGATAGAGATGATCTCTTGAGATGGGTCTCGTGAGTCTTTTCTGCTGTGCTTATGTTCAGAGAACAGAGGAAGATGAACAGTGAGGACTCGCTACAGGTCCGTATAGGCGAAGGTTCAAGAACAACGAGGTATAGGGTTGAAGATGCTAGGGACAGTTAGCGACCCAACACAAGCGAGTGGAGAGGGAAGTGGAGATGGTCCCACTAGTGTCTGAAGAAGAGGTTGCTACCATCGTAGGGTGAAGTTCGGGCGATCTACACCCGATACATGTCGAAGCACCAATAGAAACAGAACATGTCGCACGGGTACAACATCTTCTCGTAACATCAGATAGTTCACATAGTTCTGATGAGATCCTATTAAAAAGATCGAGTCTGCCTGCGATTGTCAAAAAGGGAAGAAAGTAGATTCCGAAAAAGAAGGCCCAGCAGAAAGAAAAATTCGTAAAAAGGAGAAAACTAGCAAGTCCAAAAGAAAATCTTTCTCTGAACCCAAAGTAGAAGCCTCCCCTAGGCGTAAGAAAAAGGTGTATCAAGAAAGAAAAATGGGGGAGAAACCATTAGCAAGTTCTAAGAAAGGAAAGAAGAAGAAAGCAACCCAACAGGAAAACGACAATGACGAAGACAGATTTTCGCGGACAAAGCATCCAAGAAGAAGTTTGAATCTGTTAAGAGAGAGGTAGTGGTTGAAAAGGATGGATTGATGAAGAAGCTTTTTGAGAAGTATGGATTAATCGAGCTGCACGCAACAAAGAAGTTTATATAAGTCCGCAACATTTCCGAAAAGCTGCCAGCTTTGTCACTGGTCCAAGAGTTTTGTATAGTAATTTACTACCATCCGACAAAGGCATTACTAGAGTTTATGTTCGAGGTAAGTGGATCCCTTTTACTCCCACTTGTCTCGAATAAATTCTTGAGTTTGAAACCAGAGGCGAAAGGAAACTTTGAAGAAGCGGCTTGAGTTGAATGAAGAAATTCGAAGAGATCATCGGAGGAAGAACGTGAGTCATGGGAGTAGAAACAAGACCTCAAAGATCCACCCTTATGGCCAAGTACAATGTTCTGCAGACTCGGGCATTCGATCGTTACCACACCCACACACCCACAGAGCTGAAGGAGCTCGCGCTATTATTGTTTGCTATCGCACGTGAGCAGTTTCAACTGGGAAGGCCGATTTTCCGCATATTGTAAAAGAAGCCGACTCGCATCAAAGCTCCTCGACATCACTTGGTATCCCGATGACCGCCGTCACGCAGATTTGTTATAACATGGAGTACAACCTCGTGAATGCGAGAGTTAGCCACGCTAAGAGAAGAAGTCAAGATTTCTAGAGTCGCTCAGCCCCTGTAAGAAAATTGATTTACCCGTAGGAAAGGGTGCCTCCACCACCAATGCCCCGAAAATGAAGAAGAGGCGCATCTATTGGTAGAAGAAGAATATGAGAAGATGTCGAAAGAAAGCAACTAGAAGACGTGGAGAGGAGACAATGAGTATTATCCGCAGAATTGTTCATCATCAGCAAAAACAAAAGCGTAAGATTCTATCTCGCCTGGAAATTTTCTGAGAAGAAGTTGAAGAGAGAAGACGACGCGACCCACTGTGGGAGATGAAGACCGTGAAACCTCAAGATAGGGGAGTTGTCAAGATGGGTAAACAAAGCTGGTCAGCTCACTGCAAGACTTCTGCATCAATTATGCTCACAAAGGGGGAGAAGTAGCGTTTGCACCCTGATCGACTAGTTATTTGTTTTTCATTTCTTGCATTTCGAACATTTAGTCTTATTGTGTCGACATTGTTATGTTTTGTCGTAGCTCATCATCGTATTTTTGTCTCACCAGCTGCAATTGCTAATACTTTTCTCAAGTATTTTTGTAAGCAAATCAGATGATATCTTATGCCGGGCCCTAGATTCCGCTCTCTCGCTTGATGTTGTACCGGAAGTCAGTAATGTGCCGCTTTAGTCTCTGCGTCCCGCGTCCGTGGTTGTAATGTATCGATTGTAACAGAGTCGGCTCTGGGCGCGGTATAGCGCTGTGTCAAATTATGCAAAAAGTGGGGAGATTGTTAGCGCAACCGCGACTCATTTATTGGCATGATTTGGACACCCAGACCAAGCTTTGACGCGGCAAACCATGAAGCGACAAGGCATAATTGATGACGTGGCAAGCATGGGCGTGACATGGCATGGAGACTCGATGCAAGGCAAAGCATCTTGAAGATCTTGATGCGAGCTATATTTTTAGTAAGTCTCTAACACGGAGCCAAATATCTCGAAGATCATGCGAAGCTATTTTTAAAAGATCTGTGTGAGTTATTTTTGGCAATGCATTACAACTCTGAAGACAAGATCATATCAAGACCATATTTAGGTGATTTGATCGAAGACCAAATATGGTGGGAGCTTAATTAAAGAAAAAGATCTATTCACGTGCGAACGAAGCGAGATATGATTTGAAGAAATCCCTTGATGAGAATCATTGAAGTCTAATCTAAGCAAGATTTGAGGACCAAACTTCCGAGTGAATTGAAGATCAAGTTTTGGAGAATCTTTGAAGACCAAATTTGTGGTGAATTGAAAGATTGGTTTGGCAAGTTTCATGAAAGACGCATTGCGACGCGGCGCCCGCGGTGACCGCGGATGAGTGAATCAGGAGGTGGCATGGCCAGCGGGCCGACGGAGATTCAGCCGTGAGCTTCCACCGCATCTGGGCATGACCGGAGTGTTGATGGGTCTCGAGGTCGTCCACCCACGCAACTCGTAATCAACAAGTCGCCATTGCGCTTATTGTGCCAGTAAACTTTATGTTACAAATGTGAGTCGCACGCCTATTTCAAAGGTGTTTTAAATTAGTAGTCGAGATTCTAAATATAAGAGATAAAAGTTATATTCGGACGCTGAGTACGCCTATATAAGCTATTTCTTGCTCGTAGACTGTAAGCGCGACTCTCACACTCTTCGAGGAGAGTTTGCAGAGCACCGCACAATCTAGAGAATGGTCTTATCACGCCGAGAGCGTGAGGACAAGTGTTTGTACCATCTATTTTACCCCTTGGCGATTGTTTATTCTCCCCGGCTTGGCCCCCGCATTTAGGCGAGTGGGCTCTTCGAACCAAGCGCTCAACGCTAGTGTCTCCTTGTGTTTGTTCTTTCTTTATCAAGCTCAGGTGAGACTTATGAGTGCTATGTTACCTAATACCCACAAAACCACACTCTGAGGAACTAATGAACCTCTAGGATAGAAAACTCTACCAACAACTAGAACTCGGCCAGAAGCAAGCAGGGCTCGTGGGAGACACTCTCACGAGTCCCTGTAGGAGAGAAATTAAAGATTATATCACCGCCAAAGGCCTTCCAATCTTGCTTCTTAGACTCGCAGAACTACGTAAAGGTTAGGCGAGCAATTTTTAGAAATAATGGTAACAAATGGATTACAAACGTGATGAGAGAATGCAGCATTTCTTTCTAACATAAGTTCCAAGTGATTGCTCGTGAGTAAATCCCATAAAAGATAAGTGACTTTAATGTTCTTTTTCTTCATCTTCCTCAAAGGTCAACAAGCTTAACGAGGAACAATGACCAGCCCCGTGAGTCGTCAAAAATTCTTAAATGTTAGATGCCACGAAAAGGACGAGGAGGTGATCACGACTCAACATCAAGAGACACAAGACAATAACGTGATGGAGTGCATAAGGTTACATTTATGGTGCCAATTTTCTATTGTCAAGATTTTATCGCCTCAAAACCGCTAAACGTATTGATCTTTTAGGACAATGTCTTTTAAGGACAAAGGGAAGTCTCAACCATCACCTTGAAGTCCTCCATCAACCGCAGAAGTTATAAAAAGGATTTGACCGTAAAAACACCGGCCGCTTATATAATCTCCATCAAGCCACATCCTTTCTCCAAGGTGGTATGCGAATGGACTTGTTCCATCGTTGTGCTGTATGTGAAATTCCTTAGAGGAACAAGGAATGCCTCCTCAGCCACATTTTATGGAGTCTCTGTAATGCGCCGAATGAAACGTATCTGCCTGGGCCTCGGGGCCAGAGAAGAACGTCCCTCCACCTGGGCTATCGCCCAAAACAATGTGGAGGCCCCCATCTCGAATCTAGAGAGGGTTAGACGACTCAAAGTCGGGCAAAGCGTGGAAGAATACCATTCCGGTAGTGTACCAACGCCTAGAACATTGTTTATGGAATAAGTTCCACAGGAAATATTCAAAATAATCTCGTCCGTGAAGATTAGTCATTGCATCAATGTCTTATGTAATATTTTTCCACCACCATCACAGCAAGGCAATGTTAAACGTGGTCGCTTGAAAAACTCTCAACCCCTTGCTCTCTTGGCTATCCGGCAAAGTCCTGGACCAATTCGATCAATCTCATCTTTGAGCATCGACATTCAGGTCCGACTGGCGAAATCTCTCCCACCTTTTGTCAACATTCTATTTGTTTTTTTTTTTTTTCCACAACTGCCTTTTTTAACAAAGTGAATAAATCGTGATTTCATTCAAAAAAAGTACAAAAACCCAATGAAAGTAAACTATTGAACCACTTACACCAGTATTTCACTCCCAGCTCAAATCAGAAGTCAAAAGTTTGAACTGTAGTTTGTCCGTATTTCTAAATCACAAGAATAGACTTCGTCTCTTTATGATTTCGAAATTATTAAATATATATTATAGCGTGTTATCGTCACTACATCACCCAGCCTGATATGATGTAATGTTAATGATACCATGCCAATATTAAACATGTGATTAGATGAGCAATAACGTTCTCTGATCAGTTAGACTCTAAGAATATTTCAGAATGGATTAATGAATATGATGATTTAAAAAAATAAATAACTCTTGCAAATACATATTGGAATTAATAATGTTTTATAACATATATTAATGTGTTTATTTTTATAAAATTTATAAACCATATTAATGTACCAAGAAATACAAACCATTGAGGATTAAAAAATCATGGAAAACAAAAAAGTACTACTAGAACTCGGGACAAGACAACGATAACTACTCATGTTTACGATTGGTATGCCCTGCTCGGTCCTTCGACATAATCAATTTCGGATTCCTCGCTGGTAGCCATGCCGAAATATATCTGTTTCCTCCCCAGTGTTATCCTCACGATAATAATCAAACCACCGAATGCAGACATTCCATACTCATCATTACTCATACCCCTATCAACTTTTATCAAAAAAAAAAAAAAAGAAAAGAAAGTATTACTCCAAAAATGTTATCATCAGTACTCTGAATCCATCCTCATTTCATCTGAGTCAGCATTCGTCAATTCACTAGAATCAGTTTTCCTCCCTATTGGTCTCGTCAAAATCAAAAATAGAAGTCTGTTAAGAAAGAGTTCGTATTCCAGTAGAGAGTACTCTCACAAAGGAAGCTTAGAGCAGAAAGTTAAAAGTTGTAAGGAGAGTAAGATCAATAAAAAGCAACAGTACCAGCCAGTGAGAAAACACTGAGGTACTGGTAAGTCATTGTTGGGCCTGCTCATTCCTTTATCTTGCTGTTGAGTCCTTTATGTGGTAGAAAAGGAAAAAAGAGCCAAAAAACCATGTGTTTTTAATGGTATTCAAGAAGGCACAAGAGAAAGACCAGTTGGTGCATGATTCAAATATTTAATCTACTAGGTTCATTTATTTTTTTAAAATAACACACAATCATACATTAATAATAATCTGAAACACCTTAGCACCTCAAAAAAAAAAAGTTGGAATTTCGTTCTCATCTAAAAACAATTGCAGTGAAATATTCTGTATTCCTAGACCAATTATTCTTCCTTTTATTATTAATACATATGGTTTACTCATTTTGTTAAAAAAAAAAAAACTTTTCTATTTTTCCAAAAATTAAAACAACTTTATCGTTTGGTTGAATGTCTTTACTAGTGTTAAGTTAGTATAGGGATGCCCATCAGAGAATGTGTGTAGCCAGTCATTTCGGGATCCAAGAAGCTGCGCCTCCCACACAATTTGGTTTTTGTCAAGGTGATCTAATGCCCAACACACACATAAGAAAGTTAACTTCGAATTTAAAGGATCGTGAATCCTAAATTAA